>NC_057802.1:27861623-27982377 GCF_018294505.1 Triticum aestivum
GTGACAGAATAAATCAATCTTACAGGTTCTAATAAGTCAATAGTAACATTGCAAATGAAGTCCAGTGGCATATGTTTCTACTTAATATAGTTGCATTACATGAAGATGTCTTATAAGCTACAGAGACGAACCGCTTCTATATAGTTGAGTAGATAACCAAATATTCTACTACATACTAGTGCGATGCATCACAATGCAATACGCTGACTATGGTGATACGTTCTTCATGTTTTATGGCAAGGACTATTTTCAGACTGAGACAAAGGGCTTAGGGGGAATCTGCAGATTCTGCAATCTCCCCGTTAACATGTTTACTACCTTCGTCATCGACGGCCGATTATTTGGGTTCCATTGGATGCACCACAGTGCCACAGTAGTCATCTTTCTCATCTTTTCTTTGTCTTCTTCTGTCATTTCCAAAGTAAGCCCCAATTCCTGCCCAGTGATTACTCTCCCATAGATCCACTCTGGGAGGTATACCTCGTGCTAGTTCTCCACACTTGGGTCTGAGTTCCTCCTTCCGCTCACCATTTCCAACACCAGCATGCCGAAACTGTACACATCTGACTTGTACGACACCCCTCCAAAGTTCCGAGAGTATAGCTCGGGTGCGATGTATCCCATTATGCCTCTTGCTGCAGTTAAGGTAATGATGCTTTGGTCCCTTGCACACAACTTTGCAAGGCCAAAGTTCGAGATCTTCGGCTTGAAGTTGTAGTCCAGCAAGATGTTGTGTGGCTTGATGTCAAAGTGGAGAATGCGCTGGTTGCAGCCTTGATGCAGGTATTCCATTCCTCGAGCAATGCCTAAAGCAATATCTAGCATTTTGTCTGGTACTAAGAGTTGCCGAGAGATATTAGAAACGTGTGAGAATATGTATTTCTCCAGTGACTCGTTAGGCATGAATTCGTAGATAAGAGCCCGTCTCGTTCCTTCAGAGCAAAATCCCAGGAGGCGGACGATATTTGTATGGTGGATTAGTCCAATGGTTGCAACTTCATTGATAAATTCCTCTCCCTCTTCTGTAGAGCTCTCTAGCATTTTGACTGCCACGGGAACTCCATTTCGTAGCTCGCCTTTGTATACACTTCCAAATCCACCCTGGCCTAGTTTATCCTTGAACCGCTTAGCTATCTTCTTAACTTCAGGGAAAGTGTACCTTGTGGGTTTCGATGTGCCATATGTCCTGAGAAACATTTCAACCTTCAGATGCACCTCTTCATTGTATCTTGTCTTTAGTGAAGGATAAACTACAGTGACTGCCATCAACAAAAGTATAACAAACGTAATCGCCGATGATGTAGCTGGATAAAAACAAAATAGTTAATCAGCATATTGTATCTTGTCATTACTTAGTCTTTTTGTTGGGATAGGATGATGTTAGTATCAGAGTAGCCAACAATATGAGTCGTAGTGGAAAAACAATTGGTCTTTGGAGGTACAAAAAAACTTTTTCGAAGCAGTACCTGCAACAACTTTGATACTTGAGCCTGCAAATAGCAAAGAAGATAATGGGATTTCTGCAAAGAAGAAAGACGAAAAGGAGATTTGGTTAATGGTCAGGAAAAAAAAAGGAACTATGTTTCCTGAAGACAGTTGTAGAACCGCCAGATTGTTTTAGTACATTACCCTAGATATGATTATACAATAGAGTCGTCCTTGTGGGATATGATTATTTTTTGAAGAATATTGGAGAACACTGCCTCCTTATTACGAAAGAGAAAAAATGTTCGGGATAAAGATACGTTGCAAGCTTTACACTAGGCTTAGGTAAGGAGGTTGCCCATGATTCTAGTACAGAATGAAATGCAGCCCTCAACCAAATGATCTATGTTGCGGATAACAACTTGAAGCAAGTTATTTTTCTTGTTCTTGTTTATGCAATCTCTTTGTCTCTATTATGTGTGTTCTTGTTATTTGATTATTCGTTTTGCCTCTAATGCGGTGTCTGGACCTGTGGCTTCTTGCTGATATTGTATATTACAGAGGATGATGTCTTTTGGGTTCCCTGGATTTCAGCCTCGATTTGTAATGTGCCTCTCGGATAGCTGGGCAAGGGTTGGGTCAGTAGCCAGAATGTGAGGCTTCATAAATGAATTTGAGAGCACTTGGCCCTGATTGAGAAGAACAGTGGTATCAGACTAGTCTTATTGGATGATTTAGCCCGTCATTATGGCCAATTGGGTATGAGGCAGGTTAATGTGGATTGGTAATTTCTTATTGCACTAATTAAACTTTATTATCTTTGATGATAAAAATCATGTCTACACTCGCTTCTATTTTCCTTCCTTATTTAGAATTTATTCTTTGGGTTCTTTTTGTAGCAATGCGGTATCAGTATCTCATACTAATATAGATTGAACAACAATGAGAGATTTTTGAGGTTTTTTAAGGCCAGTGTCTGCCTGATGGATGAAGAAAACATACCTTATTACTCCTTAATTGTTTATAAGATGTTCTTTTTATGAGAATTCGATGCCTCAATGTGATTGCTCAATGCAAGCTATAGCTACTTAAATGATTTCTGGTGCTATTTTGAAGAGAGAAAATGATAGAAAGTCATGTGCATATTTCAAATACATTGAATTGTAGAATGAGTGAATTCTAAGATAAAAACTGTAAAACTCTGAACAGTATTGAAAACTTAGTTACAAAATAACCAGTTGGAGATGATACCGTCAGGGTTATCCTCGCAGAACGCTTCGTTCCTTTGTGAGCTGAATCCACAGTGCCACCCATGGTGTTCACATGTTTGGCAATTCTCGTGAAGAAGCCAACTCAGCGTCATGTCAGCAAAATTGATGATCCTGTCTGCATGTACCTTGAATGTTAACTGGTCTACTGTTCCATATCCATCTGCGGGTATGGGTATCTGAATGCTGTCATCTGAGACGACCTTGCATTCCAATGGAAGCACAGACATGGACACGTAAGCATCCACCAAATACGAGAGGTGGGTTGAATTGCTAAGGCAGGGGATTGGCCCAGCAATGCTACCGACAGCCCATATGCGTGGTGTGAACACTCTGGAGCAGCATACCAGGGTTGCATGTTCTGTATATTCTTCCAGGTAGTCTGCACTGGCAGAAACTGGTAATTGTATGCTTTTGGAGAAGATCTCCCCAAGTGGACAAGGAGACGAGTATACAAGCGGCAAGATATTCATGGAAGCACGTCTATAATCTATGGCTGTCACTTTGCATGGACCAAAAACCGGGTGAACAAGGATGGTTTCATGACCACGGCATGCTAGCTCAATGTATGTTGTGCCACATGATGAAGGTAAACTGCTGGGTTCAAGCCGGAGCGGGAACCTGACCTCAGGCCCATCTTTGCTGCACCGCGATGGCAGGCAGTATCTGAAGAAATCTTTATCACTCCATGATGTGGCCAAGTTGGTTCCATAGCTGACAAGAGACAGCAGCAGGAGAGCTTTTACAAGAAATTTACTCATCTTGCTGAGATGGAGAGGAAGAGGAAGGAAATGAAGGCAATCAAGGTGTTTCAAGTACAGAAAAGCAGCAGATACTGCTTAGCTTCAAATTGCAATCGGAGTTGTGCTGTAGTGATAGCTGTGTGGGTATATTATCATGGTGGAAGTTCTTCCATTTTAATGGTTTGGAGTGCTGACTGCAGACTTGTCTGCAGTCCATTCCTGTCCAGTCAGCAGCAATACTTTCGTCCAGCTGCATTCCAAAAAATCTTCCCCTTCCCACTTGTATAGACCAACAAAGTCAATAGTATCCCTATCATGCAGGGTACACCTTAGGGAGATGAAGGAAAGCAAGATGTGGCAAGTACATAAAACACCACTCACTCCTTATCTATTAGGAGTCTTCTTGTTCTAGACAAAATCCCTTGTCAGTAGATGGCAATTAGTCGTGCTATACTGGTGGCTATGTGCCTATGGAGTACATATGAACTGTGAATGTAGACTCAGTCTAGTCTACTCCTGTCACATGAGCATTGATTTTGGTGCAATTCGCCGTGTGGCAAGGGGCACCGCGTGGAAACTGTAGTATGCTTTCATTGTCACCTCTAGAGAAAATGAATCATTAATTATGGTGCAAGTCGCCGTGTGGCAAGGGGCACCGTGTGGAAACTGTAGTATGCTGTCATTGTCACCTCTAGAGAAAGTGAATTCGTACCAAGTATGTGCTGTAGCCTGTAGGCTGTAGATAAGGGCAGAAGATGGACCATGAATATCCACTTCCTTGCAGCCTTAGTTAACTAAGTAATCTTCTGCACAACTAGGATAGAGTATCGACTCCCTTCAGTCCCTTGTGAGAGTATTCGTGCATCTTGCCATCTATCATGGCGAGCCCTGGTGGATTTCATCGTTCAGTTACCCTGCAGGCCTTATCTATCTTCTCTTCACTTGCAGTTTTTGTAGCAGAAGTCCAAGGAGGAGATGTGTGCGCACAATTCTCCTGTGGACATCTGCAAAACATATCGTATCCTTTCTGCCGGAGAGGTGATCCTCTCAACTGCTGTGTTGGAGCATATGAGCTGGGTTGTAGCAGTAGCAAGGCTACAATTTACATCAACTCAGGAACATACTATGTGACTGGCATCAACTACACCGATTCGTCCTTCTGGGTCGTGGATGCCAGCTTGGATGTCAATAGTAGCTGTTCTCTTCCTTACTTAGGCTATGGGGAGGAAAGCTGCCTAACCGATTCACAAGGCTTTTGTGATTTGACCACTAATAGCGACAACTGGGCATGCTTTGTTAATTGCTCTCGAGCTGTAACGCATAACAGTCAGTACATGCCCATTGCTTGCCTTAATGCGAAGAATTCACATTTTTATGTTTTGGTGGCTAATTATAGAGGCTGCATTGTTGAAGATCTTGAACCTTTTTGTGGATATTTGGCCATGCGTCCCTTTGGTTCGTATACCACCAGGCTACAGCAGAATGCAAGTTATGCAGATATCATGCAATTCATAAGGAGAGGCTTTTCTGTTCAGTTTCCTGAAATGCATGCGGATCCAGGTTGGCCTTCTGTCTATGAAGCCATCAATATATGCCTGAACAATTCAACCAGGTGAATTCTTCGTCTTCTTATAATTGTCTAAAGTAAAATGCACTTTCCGACACCTAATTTGACACCATTTGCAAGAAAACACGAGTGGTTGGTTTTCTTTGTACATGACACCATGTGAGGCCTTGTACAATGCTAGGTGCTTAGGGAGATGCTTAGAAAAATAAACTGGGTTTTTCTGAACCACCAATGCCTATTTCTACAGAAGGGGTGCCTAATTAAGCGTCCACCCTTTACAAATAAGCACCAGTGCTTAAAGAAACACTAGTTTATTTCTCTAAGCACCTTGCGTTGTACATGGCCTGATTCAACTATTATTGTAGTTTGCCTAGTTTTTCTGAAGCTGGCCCGATGAAATCTGCTGTCTGACACACCAGACCTGCCACATCACTCATTTGTGTGATCTGCAGGTTGTCAGGGCACATGTCTGATCATGTCTATTTTTAAAGTTGAAACACGTAGCTGAATTAGATGCTGTTATGTGCAAAGAAAACAAAACTCTGGTCTTCTATACTGGTAGGATTAATTAGGTGGTGGAAAGTGCAATTTAATGTATCTTAGAAACTATTTCCCCCCTCTTAAATCCATGTTCTTTATGATGGTGTGCCTTGCAGCTACTACAAGCAGCAAATATCCGGTGCAAACATCCTCAACTGGACTCGTACCTTTTTCTGGGGCGAGACACATTTCTTAAAATGCATAGCTGAAAACACCGACAGCATGATCTTCATTGCAGTTGTTAAAGCGATAATATCCGCTATTGATATCCCCAAGTTCCTCATCGGTATGTGAGAATTACTTGCTTGCCTTTTGCCTTTTTCTTTCTTTTTATTTTAGATAAGTTTAACATAGGTCTTATTTCGGTAGTTTGTTTTGGTTGTTTAGTCTCGGTTTTGGTTGTGTCTTGTGAGATCTCATCCCTGTTCAGTATTTTTTTTTCTAATACAAACTGACACATATTTAGATGTGTGCTCTAGATTATTATTTTTGCCTGCCTTTGATAATCGCAGCTACAATTTTGTGGACATATGCCCAAATGTTTGGCTAACTTGCATATGCCTGCTGGCTTGTTTGGGCAGTACTATGCAGGTTTTTGTTGGCGCCCCTGTCTGTATTGATCTTCCTTGCCCAGAAGTATTGGAAAACAAGGATAACAATTGATGCAGTTGAGAAGTTTCTCCGAATGCAGCAAATGCTCGGTCCGATGAGGTACGCCTATACCGATATCACCGCAATCACAGGCCACTTTAGAGATAAATTGGGGCAAGGGGGGTATGGCTCTGTGTACAAGGGCGTACTGCTCCCAGGCGATGTCCATGTCGCTGTCAAGATGCTAGCAGGTAACTCGAACTGTAACGCAGAGGATTTCATCAGTGAGGTCTCCACCATTGGCAGGATACACCATGTCAATGTGGTCCGTTTGGTCGGGTTCTGCTCAGAGGAAATGAAGAGGGGACTGGTCTACGAGTACATGCCTCGAGGTTCTCTTGACAAGTACATCTTCTCGGATGAGAAGTGTTTCTCCTTGGACAAGCTCAATGAGATTGCTCTGGGCATTGCCAGTGGAATCAACTACTTGCATGAGGGATGCGATATGCAGATTCTACACTTTGACATCAAACAGC
Organism: Triticum aestivum; assembly: GCF_018294505.1. Lineage (NCBI taxonomy): Eukaryota > Viridiplantae > Streptophyta > Magnoliopsida > Poales > Poaceae > Triticum > Triticum aestivum. The sequence continues at coordinate 27,868,294 of NC_057802.1, forward strand.
ACAACATCCTTCTTGACAGCAATTTCACCCCCAAAGTTGCTGATTTTGGTCTTGCCAAGCTGTGCCCAAGGGGCGACAATTTTGTGCCATTAAGTGCCTTACGAGGAACCGTTGGGTACATTGCTCCTGAGATGATATCTCGGGGCTTTGGTGTCATATCAAGCAAGTCCGATGTTTACAGTTTTGGAATGCTGCTGCTGGAGATGGCAGGAGGAAGGCGGAATGCAGATCCAGATGCACCGAACTCAAGCCAAGCATATTACCCATCGTGGGTGTATGACCGTCTGACTGAGCAGGAAGCGGGTGAGATATCTATTGTTGATGACATGCATGAGTTGGAGAAAAAGCTATGCATCATTGGACTGTGGTGCATTCAGATGAAGTCCCATGATCGCCCGACAATGAGCGAGGTTATAGAGATGCTTGAAGGTGGTGCCAACAGCTTGCAAATGCCTTCCAGGCCATTCTTTTGTGACGAAGGGCACATTCATACTGATGATACTTACCATTTATCGTCTGAGTTGACTGAAATCTCCGAGGAGGATGACTGAAAAAAATATGTGTGATGTAATACATGAGGTGATGCAATTTGCTCCTGAAAGGCTGAAAAGCTGAAGTAATGGTCATAGCTGTAGCGAGTATGTTATTAATCTACCATGTGTGTTCTGATTCCTGTGAACTTCTTATTGCACAATCATGTATTCTTCCTGGATGGCCTGTATTATTTGGAAATATTATTAGGTGAGTTATTGCTTGCAAAATTTGGAGTTATATTTGCAGTTCTGTGCAAACATTGTTAGCATGAATATAGCAGGCGATCTAATATGTGCACTATGGGTGCTTGTAATGGAAACAGAGAGGAAGCATGGTCTAAGGAATTCAGAGTACTTGGTCTGTAATCTTATCCTTCAGCTGCTGCTGATCTTTAACTGCTTATTAAAACTTTTGTACTGGTGTATATGAACTAGTTCGCGGAGGAACTCGTTTCGACTGTGGATGCAACCTCCTACGGTGTTGACACATGGAAGCGGGGAAATTCCAGCTGAGATGCATGCAACAGTGTTGGTTCTATTCTTACTGTCACTGGCATTCCCATGTTAATCTCCAACTAATATGCAACATCACACTGAGAATTACATCTAAGAATGCAAACCCCACGATTGTAGGCCCGCTGTCGTCCAGTGCTCATATGAACGGAGTCCTCTGGCTCATATGAACGAACTATAATGAAGTACTAGACAGCAGTAGCTATCTCACTCTCAGGATAGCAAAGTACTGGGATTTCCTGGCATTCAGTTAGTTCAGACCAAAAAACCATTTTCTTTCAAGTAGCTAGGCAGGCCCAAACTTGCCCACAATAATTTCCTGCTATTAATCTCGAGAATAAACAGAGCATAAGTGGATCATGGTCACTTTAGATCGACAGCAATGACATGCTTTTCAAACCACAGCTGAAAAGAAAACACAAAAATATAAGTATAGGTCATACTTATGGCTGAAACTCCCAATGCCACACAATACATCGAGTTTAATGACAGCCTTTTCATACAACAACCGAGAAGAATACAGAAACTCACTAACATATAAGTTGAGGTGATACTTGGGTCTGAAACACACATTGCCGAAGAGAAGAACTTTCAAGCACAAGCATATGAAGAAAGAAATTTGATTTCAAACAACACTGGAAAAGAAATTTGACTTCAAATAACACTAGGATAAGCTGAAATTCCCTGGATTAGGTATTCAGAAGCATCTTCCTACAGTAGAAACTGGGCTAGACTAGCATGAGAAGTTTTTTCTTTTCAGACAACATATAAATAGTGCTGGCCATATTGATGCAATGGAACAAACTCGGTGAGAACTGCAGCAGCCATTCCTTCATCTGGAGGAACAAACTCATTGTTAGTCCAACAATATAAAGAAGAGCACTATAGTATATCATAGTCCTGGATAAATCTCCTAGGAATACTGATGATAAAAAAAATACTTGACACTATAATTTTTTAGGGTGGGGGAGTTGAATACTTGATGTTTGCAATAAACCAATAACAAAATTGACCATTAAGTTTTTTAGGGCTTCACTGGAGCACGGTCTGCCTAAGTCCCAGCCAAAAAAGAAGGGGGGCAATCCATTGATTTCAGGTTTTAGATTATGAAAAAACTAAACAAACAGAGAACTCTATGCACGTCCAGATAGGCACACAAATACAGATAATTTCAACACAAACATTGTATTCATCACCTGGATATAAATTACGCAAGCCCATGCAAATGGATCATAATTTGTGAGTGCATGCTACCCACGTGTGCAAACGAATGTTTTCATAGAAAAAGAACAAACAGTCCAAGTCTCAGAAGCTATATTCAGAAGACCTTCTTACCTGTTGAATTGCTTCAGCACATTAGCACATCAAACAAGACAATCATCCTCTATATTCATGCATCATTTTCTCCATTAGATCCGATGGATGTGCCTAGAATAATAAAAATTCAAACAATTAACAACAGTTCCAATGAGAAGACAAATGGATAAGAAAAGGGAACACTGAGTCAGTTACATACATGAGCTAACTTGAGCAAAGTAGGTCACTTTCCATCGGATATTCAATTCGGAGCCCAGGCTCAGATGCTCCTGAAATCATCACCATTCGCTAACATGTGGATCTGTGCTGGTTGATGTTTTTCTGCCTGTATAGCAGAGGTATTGTAGGCAAATAAAGCCAGCTTGTGGGCGCATTAAATGAGACGACAGCTGGGTAGAGGCGGAACAGCTTTTGCGGTCACGACCCAGTCATTTAGCTTGCCGGCTGATCCGTCTCACGCCGGTCGTCTCCGACACCCAAAACCTACACAAACTTATCCCCGTCGCAGTGGTACTTCAAAATTCAGTGACCGATTTCTGTCCCTTATACACAAGTCGCTTACATAAAGTTGAGACCCCATCAGCACCACTAGTAGTAACATTGGGAATTCAGATAGCTCATCATAGTTTTTGACAAAAACTCACAACACTTTGCTGCACAGGAATAGCCCAATAAACACAAATCGGATTATCTAAAGCAAGACACCAAATCACCACTGGTTATAACACTGCAAATTCAGACAACTCATCAAAGTTTGCGCCAAACATGCGTGGTAATTGCTGCAAAGAAATGGCCTAATTTCTGTCACCCACAGCAATGAAACTCTCAAATTCAGTCAGGGATTTTTGTCCCTTAAACACAGGCACGCAAGTTGGTTACCTAAAGCAAGAGACCGAATTACCAACACTAACTATAATATTCCGAATTCAGATAGACGGTAATCTGCCCATAGAACCACACATTTACTTAGTCTGCTTAGGTCTCGAATTACAAATTCAATACATGTCCATGGGCTGTCACATCGGACCCGCATGCCTGCAATTTTTCTAACGGAAAACTAACGACGACTAGGCGCTGAGCTTATCTGGGTCCTACATCCATGAAGAGCACTGGGAACATGAACTGAAATTGAATTCAACAAAAAAAGTTAGAAATCTATCACAATGAAGTATACCATTCAGTACATCTTCAGTTACTAAACACAAATTATTAAATTTACTCCACTAAATAATCTGTTCTTCTGATGCACCATTTACTTGACAATTTTACATCAGGCATTTTTTGTGCTATAGAAATTAATCGTCTTTTACACTGTTATAACACTGATCATTGATTTACTGCAGATCAAGATTCAAATCGTTCTTCACAGTTTTCTCCCTCTGTTGTATCAAGGAAAGATGATGCTAATGCTGATCAAACCAATGTATCACAAGCAAACCTGCGAGAGCCCCTGAGTTCAAATGCTAAACTTCCTTCAGAGGAAATACAAGAATCTAGCCCCGATGCTTATCTCACCAAGTCAGAGAAACTACTTCCTATGAAAGTTAAAACAGTAATGCCCCAGTTGAACTAGAAACCCGGACACCTCAATAACACCTAGAGATATACAACCTTCACCAGTCAAGGAAAGAATGCAGGCAGTTGAAGGATCTAAAAATCAACAACAGGCTGGCCAAGCTGTCTCTCAATCAACACAGGATAGCAAAACACAAACTGAAGAAACTGAGGCACGAGGCACTGCATCTGACAAACCTGAATGATAAATTATTTAGAAAACAACTCTCAGTGTTAAGTTAACTAAACCATATCCTCAGGTCGCAATCGTCCAGACTAAAACTAGACCATATCAACCAGGCCATCGCCGAGCAAATCAACATCTAGCCACTTCGAACAAATACAGTTAACCAGGAAAAGAATTCGATGCATACCTCTTTGTCCATCCGGGCGCCTCTGGGTTGACCCTGTCAGTTGACTGCGCAGACCCAGTGGGAGATGCCTCCCGTTGCTGGCGCATGCCGCCCTCTGCCTTCTCCGGGCCAACGCCACCAAACTTGCTGCCCCATCCAGAACCGGCATTTGAATCCGCCGGCACGCCAGGGTTGGCTTGACCTGGCGTTAACTATGCCAGAGGGAGCGGACCTGGATGTTCAAGGCTGTCGGTGAATTCCTCCCATAGTGGGAACCTACAACACATGGCCATGGGCGACGGCCGGTCTCGGCGTCAGCTTTCTTCTCCGGTGTGCCCACTGAACAACAAATCTCAGAAACTGCAGATCTCTAGAGAGGATAGGTGCACTAACCAGTCGACGGCATCCAACAAGAACTCAAGCCCCACATCTTCCATCCCGGACCCGGAGTCGCCGGGGCAACGCGCAGCCGCCGGAGGCCCTAACGTATTGAGGGAGGTCGTAATCTGATCCGTGGGTCAGCACAAAAGGCAACGTTCTGGTCCACGGACCAGGACGTCCACGCGCGGCGGGGCGTACGCCCATACTATTTGGGCCCACGAAACCGGCCCTATTCCATACAGTATAGCGATCGTACGATTCTTTACCAGTGTTTCCGTTCAGGCGTGTCAGACCCACTGGAAAAAATAGCGCGCTATAGCGTCGCTAATAGCACACTATAGCGTATTGAGAATTGCCTCGCTAAATATATTGGTGTACAATGTCTCGCTAATAGCACGCTATAGCGCGATATAGCACGCTAATAGCATATTTTGAGGTCGCCGCTATTTTGCTGTAGCGCGCTATTTTTTTCATTGGTCAGACCCAATTGTTCGAATCCCAAGTCACGAACGGACGTCGATGATTTCGGGAGCATCTGAGTTCGAGCACCGAATCGTTGCGTCCTCTTTCCATAGACTTTTTAACCGACTTTAGTTAGGTATAAGACAAGGTTATGTAACTTGGCAAGTTACTAATTAACAATAGTAAACAACATCACATCTGTTGTAAAACACAAGAGATATTCCAAAGTATAAGTAGCTACCTCATGACTCATAAAATATATTGTCTAGAATTTCGCTCATGTAAAAGTCATCCCTCGCTATGTCAAGGAGACAAAATAAAAATATGGCTAACAAACTCTAGCGAAAAATGTGATCTTGGGTATTCAGTTTGAATTAAATATAGCCTAATTAGAGACACAAGAAATGCAATTATTTCTCGCCTGCTACGGATGTACTCGTCACTTACAGAACATGTTCATCAACTAACCATGTAGGGAAAATAACTGGATTAAGTCACTCCTACAATATAATGCCCATGGATGAAAAATCACCTGGTACATAGAAGCTCGTGAGAGGATAGTAGCAAACCGAATGATTGGTTTCACAAAGTCTCTTGCATTGCATCGATTTAAGTTGAACCATGCATAGACTATCACCCACAAGTATGAAAACTACATCAGCATCCTCAGAATATCCCACTATAGTTTTTCTCGCTCCTGTCCCTCTTCCAATATGGGGAGGGAGACCAAGAATGCTATGTATTTCAAAGGTCTTTTGCAGGACCCATGTGGCAACACCATGAAAATTGACGTCCCTTTGCCACATTTGGAAGAAAGGGTAAGACAATACGGCTAAGCCAACACCACCACCCTCAGCTTGAATGATCCAAATGTTGCCCATGTCGAAATCGTTTGTCAAAGGAGGCCCCTTAATCACAGCTAGGCTCTGCTCTTCCAAATTAAACTCCAGTATGCCCTTCTCAGGGGTAAAAAGCGGCCAATAAAGGGCCTTACCAATGAGGGTCCCAGAAAAACGACCAACAAAAAGCTGACATGGAGTTGATGTTGAGATCAGATTGTCCCATACGCCAGTCTCCGAGGAGTAAACACAGGCTAGGGCTCTAGCATCTTTTGTGGTGGACACCAAGACAACTTTTATAGGACTGGAGTGGCAGCCACCGTGCACATGGCCCTGGTCACCGGCAGCGCAAAGCACCGCCCCGCTAATGAATACCCCCTTGAATTTCGATAGAACAGACATGTGGTGCTTCTCACTGGTGATGGGATCACACACAACGAGGTCTTCCCGCATCCAGTATTTGACGAGGACGCGGCCATGGCGGCAATCAAGCACACTTTTAGGGAAGTTGATGTGACGTTGTAGGTCGAATCGCTCGGGGGGGATGCGGTCGGGAGAGTCCAAAGTTGAAATAAAGGGGTTCTTCCCGCTGCGAGTCTCAAAGACACCAAGGAGGGGAGGCTTGTGGTGGTGGGCATAGTAGCGGCGGAGGAACCTGGGGTCGGTGAGGAGGCCTCGCCATCGCTTGCAGACAGCAAAGGCACGTGGGAGGGAGGATGGTTGCGGCGCGAGGCGGAGGAGGATCTCCCGAAGGAGATCGTCGTCTTCAAGCGGGGAGGCCAGCGCCTTCGATGAGGCATGCTGGAGGGAGGATGCGTGCGCCGCGGGGCGGGCGAGATCCTCTTCGTGAGACTCAGGCGCCACCTCCGAGGATCTCCTAGAGGAGATCATCTTCATCCGGAAGGGACACAGGCTTCGCCGACGAGTTGCCGCCATGGGGTTTTCGATTTGGGAATGGCGACGCTGGCGAGATCTGAAAGAGAAAACGGAGAAGAGGTTTGCTAAGATCTAGAAGAGGAAACGGGGAAGAGGTTTGGTGTTTCCTTATATATGACATTTAGATCCATTTTTCCATCCAACTGGCACATGAAAAGTCTGTTTTACCCTGCTGTAGTATGTGACCAAAAGTGCCTAGGGCATTTAGATCCATTTTTCCATCCAACTGGCACATGAAAAGTCTGTTTTACCCTGCTGTAGTATGTGACCAAAAGTGCCTAGGGCATTTAGATCCATTTTTCCATCCAACTGGCACATGAAAAGTCTGTTTTACCCTCATGTAGTATGTGACCAGAAGTGCCTAGAGCATTTGGGCCCGGGAGGGGGAACCCGGAGCGACAATGGTAGGGAGAACAAGGACGAAGGGGAGAGGCGGTGGGCGCGGCTGTGAGCGGGAAGGGCGGAGGTGGGCGCGGTAGCTAATTGTTGGGGCTGGCGGCACTGGTGCGTATAGGCACTAGGTGCTACTAGAAGCAGGCGAGCTAGGTGTGGACAATTTCGGACCAGGTAAGGGTCCATATATACAACCTCTTTTTTCTTTTAAGTTTCTTTAGATTGGTTCAAACAGTTTTTGGTTTTTCTGAACCTAAGGGCAAAACTGTCTATTCACGTGCCACTTAACGCGTTGGATCGAAATGCCATAGAAAGAATAAAATTTAGATAGAGGGTCAAATATGGAAAAAAATATTTTCTTTTTATGGCCAAATAAGGAAGCCCATTTTCAAATAGGGCCAAATAAGGAATTCTCTCATAGATATTCGAGGTGTGTCGTCCCTGATGTTTGTAATAATGAACTAATAACAAATGGAGAATTGACATTTTTAATGCTTCTCCGTACCGACACTCCTGTGGGAAGTTAAGTAGAAGCTGGTTTCTATTGCTTTAAGCTTATACATATTTTTCTTAGTTGAGCTTTTAGATAATGAAACAGCTAAACGAAGAGAAAACTGTACGCATGTCCAGATTTGCGCGCACGCGCGCGCGCACACACACACATAATTTCAAAGCTAGACCAAAGTTTGCAGAATGGATAACCAGTTTTTAGCCTCTTGATTAAAGAATCCAACTCTTAATTAAAGATGAAGCTGTTGCTGGTCTTCCAAATACTTCATGCTCCAAGAACAATAATTACTCCAGCACTGAAACACAGTTGCAGAAGACCAACAAGTGCTGCTAACCAAAGCTTGACCAATAAGTTTTTCGTCACCAGTTGATGGCCCGTCCCCTGGATTGCTAGCCCATTTGTAGCGCACCAAAAATAATCTTAATTTCTTGTCTCTTAGGATCTACTAGTATTTATTTAGCAGAGACAATAGTCATGCATTGAACATACTAGTAGAATGCCCGTGCGTTGCCACAGACTTTTAAAATATTTTACTGAAGTTATATAAACATACGCATGTTACATTTCACATGTAGAAAAAAGATAGCACGGGTACAATTGGGTAATAATTGAAGTCCACTTCACTTGCAATGTAAATTGATAATAAAAAGGCAATTTGACGATGTATGCATCTATTACAAATTAAGATCTACATGATGCGCTTAATAAATTCTCACACAATATAAAAAATGTTGTCTTTAGCTTAATTCGCACGATATTTGAGCAAATATAAGAAAAACTTCTTTCTCAACTCATACCCATTCTACATAAGCAATATATGTAATTAGCAAGAATACTTCACATCGAAGGTCTTAAAATGTGTCACGGAGAATAACCACCATGTAAACCGGACAAACCAATTTTTTATCAAGTATAAAATAAAAAACAAAATAGCCCACGCGTTGCTACATGTATAAGGTGAAAAATGCCTCAACTCAGTCCACAACCGGCCCACCGCTACTCCATCCACCCCAAAGAAGAACCACATTAGAAAACATCAACTTAACAACAAACCTCGCTTATGGCATCCACCGACCACCATTGTGGCATTTCCTCTCAGGTTAAAGCCTGTAACTTCAGTCAAGCAAGGTTAGGACAAGTGCAGGTTCAAAAATACAAAAATTCAAACTCGCCCTACCCCTTTGACGATGCACAACGACATCTCGCAAAACACTTCTGATGTTGCGGCCAACCGGCTGCAGTTAATGAGCCCCTTGTCAGGCAGATCTGCTCCTGGCTGGTGCTCAAGTCAACAACATAACCATAGTTTCCTGCTCAAGCATGGCCATGATTGTTTCATCTTACAGATAATCCGAACCGCAAAAATGTGGCTCTCCCTACATTGTTTTGATTCCACGCAAAAAATGTACCGCAGGACAGATCATCATGCCTAATCAGATGAATCAGTAAAATAACTTGTTGCCACAAAACACATAATTCACCACAAAAATAAAAATAAAAGCCATAAAACTTAATTAACATTATTCATGTTCAGATCACATAGTTAAAAAATTAACAAGTCCTCAAAGCACAGATTACTCAACAAACATACAGGTATTGATCTACTTTTCTAGTCAAATAATCCAATACATTTACTAATCTAATTTTGAGGACACAAGTATTGATCTACTTTACTTCAATCAGCAGCTACTTCCATATGGAACAACACACTTGTGCCAACGGGCACATTCAACATGTATCCACAATGCATTCAACATGAAAAGTTATTGTGTCCACCAAATCCCATTTTAAATTTTAATGATGTGGTTGTCCTAGCAAGGTGTATCTGCAAGGTCTCTCCCCCTCCCCCTCTCTCTCCTTCCCTCTCTCGGTTTCTCTCTTCCTCCCTCTACAGGCCCCCTGTCTCCCCATTTCTCTGGATCACTCTTGACCTCGAGATTGTTATCTTCACAAAAAGGCTCCAATGCTTCGGTAGCTGCCTTGTTAGTTGGTCGTCATTGTTGCTAGTTGTGGTGGTGCCGATGGTGAGGAGCCCCGTCAAGAGGATGCTGATGCTCTTGATCTCCACGTGGTCATCGTCGTCGCCGTTTGGGGTGTTGTTCATAACTGCCACCACTGCACCAGCTCCTTCATGTATAGGATAAAAACTTCCTATGTTGGACGAATATGGATTTAAAATTATACCTTATAGGAGGCAACCGTATACGAATTACCATCTTGTGCTTAAAACCATAGAAATCGAGATCTTTAATAAGGTAATAGGAAAACATGCAGAAAGCTCAACATTTCTTTTGCTGTGACAATCGATCTAATTATTAAGAATGATGTGCATTCGCAAGATTTCTATGTGGGATGGAATATTTCCGGGAACATGATGGTGTGTTATGTTACTGTTGAATAGTAGAACCTTGCCAATGGAAATCTCTTGATGCACATCCTGCTAGTCTCAGCTTCCTTGTCACCTTTATAGCCTAAAAAATCAAACACTAATGTTTCGAATACTTATAGATCAATTGGAAGAACATGTCACTGCTGAATCATTTGGACAATATACCGAAAGAAAATCATTTATGCCTAGGAGAGATTTGGCATGATACACTGATTGCACTATACTAAAAAATAAATCGTCATCAAATGGAGGCTAACATCTGCAAACCCAAAGCATAAAAACGATCATGGACGAACAGAACAACAACAAATTTGAATGTTCAATTGGCAAAACCTAAAACATCGATTACAGTATCATTGCCCTGATGCTATTTAATACACATCATTAATTAGAGAGCAAGAAAGCTCTGCATTTCTTCAGAATGTATAGCTAATTTGCTCCTTATAGTACAGGTCTTAAATGGTGGTTCACAATCTACAGAAGTTCTATTTTCATGTAACATAACATAGTTATTGTTCCCTCTTTGGTAAGTTGGAAAGACACTAATTGTAGCAAGTAGAACATAGACGTAGAGCGTCTAATAAACTAAACATTTCCCAATGCTCAACTAAAAGAAGATAATCAGGAAGCAAAAGGAAACGACTAAATAAGATAAGTATCTCATTTCAGTCTCTACAATAACACACCAATCATGAGCTGATGTGAAGTGTCATAACAAATAAAAGACATATCCATGTGTGTATACTAAAGTTGAGAACACAATACAAATCCATGTGTGTAAAATTGAACCGTTATTGACAATGTCATATTGTAAAAATGCAAAACATCCATGGCTTGGCCTTACCTCCGAGCCCCTTCCCACCTTCAAGAGCATACAATTAAACGAGAGATAGGTATAAACACAATCTCCTGCAATCAAATGAGGGAGAAACAGGGAGGAATTAGCACCATCGTGATGCTCCGGTGCTCAGGCCACCACCACTCGTCGTTCACTCGCCACCGTTCGTCAAGGGGCGGCCGCTGCTGCTCATCCTCAAGCCGGTGCCATGCGCGCTCTCAACCCGTGGAGCTATAAATTGGTGAGTAGGTTGGTGCATTCCGTCTACTTGTCTAGCTGGTAAGGAGCTCCCTGTAGAAATTATGTCAATGTAGACATGCAAAACCCCTTGCTTGGCAGTAGAGTTTCAAAGCTCCGCAGCAATCATTCTGGCAGAACCTAAGGGCAACTTATTTTTAAAGCTTAAAATCTCATAAAGTTCACTACGTGGTGAACTTATCTTCTAAAAGTTTCAAGAAACAACTAACTTTGTAGATTTCTAATGCTTAATAACAGTAAGTGATAGTAAGAAGGCCAGGCCTTGTAAGAACCAAGGACAAAACTGGTAAGCAGATGCATACGTTGCAGCATATTTTCAATAAATGATGGTCACACCAGCTTAATTACTCATAGTGCATTGCTATCTGTACAAAAATGCTACATTGTAGTCTGCTGAAGCACTTAATAACACCAGAATTAAGTGTTGAGTGGTAGTCCCTCCGTCCCAAAATTCTTGTCTTACATTTGTCTAGATACGGATGTACCTAATACTAAAACGTGACTTGATACATCTGTATTTAGACAAATCTAAGACAGGAATTTTGGGACGGAGGGAGTACCTCTGAAGCTCGCATTAAACCGAACACAAAACATGTTACCTGACGGAAGTGCATATCCGTCTGTTGAAGCCCGTTTGATTATCATGTCATAAGCACTCTTTTAAAAAGTCTTCGATAGAAAACAATGTGTCCATTAAACAACATTGTCCCTGTAATCAAGGCTGTAATGTTACTGATAGTTAGGTAAAACTGAACCACATAAAAATCAAGATTGTAATTGTTATTGGTAGATAGCTAAAATGAACCACAAAATTGCAAGTGAAAAATTATAACCTTTAATATAACCTCGTTCAATCCGGAGTATCCCCTTGATCCTTTGTTCCGCACAAGAGCCTCCGCTCCTTCTTGAAAGATAAAATCAATGTTCAAGAAAGCGGTAAGCGTAAGCAGAGCGGAAGGCCACAGCTTAGAGCAATGGCCGCTTAAGCGCAGCTTAACCGGGATTAAGCGTTTTTTAAAAATTGGCCAGAATTTGACCGTTTTCAATAATATGCAGAAGAAAACAGGTAGCATAGCACATAAGTAACTGAAAATCTGAAATAACGTATGAGGTTCAGTGGTTCACACACCATAACAAATAGGCAAATAACGCATAAGGATGAGGTTCAGTGGTTCAGACAGCAAACAAAAATGCATAATATTGTCTTAGAATGAGCATATAAGATAAATGGCAGGAGCCAAGTAGCAGCACAGGCAGCTGCAGCAGCAGCCAGGAGGAGGAGCTGAACTGGTAGTAGTGGATGTCCAGGAGGAGAGGAGCTGCCGGCGTCTAGATCCAGTAGCTGCTGAGGAGGGGGGAGAACGCCAGAGGAGCCGCCACTGGATGCAGAGTAGAAGCAGCCGCCACAATGCTCTCTTCTTTCCCCTCCTGGAAACCCACTAACCCTAGCCGAACAGGCCTCTTTTGGGCCAGGCCTTATATACCCCCCCCCCTTTTCCCCTTCCGCCTGTGGGCTATTTCAGTTCCCGCGACCTTTGGGCCCGCTTTCTTCGCTTTTCTGCCGCTTAAGCGCGCTCAGCCAGCGCTTAGCGCTTAATCGATCGCTAAATCACGCTTTTTTCCGCTCAACGCTAAAAGTTGCGCCTAGGCCAAAAGCGAAGCGTTTAGCTGTCGCTCAGCGCTTAAGCGCGCTTAAGCGATGCTTAAAAACGCTTTCTTGAACACTGGATAAAATGATACTAAAGCAGGACCAATGTGTATTATAACGTATTGTTCAGCTGTAAGAAATTAGAATAATTTATAATCATATTATATAGAGCCAACCCATCAATTATTACATAATTAGATGACATAATTTAATCAGATCAATGTATGCATAGTTGAAGATAAATTAGATTGGATAATCAAGAAACATGACACAGAGATTCAATCACTAATCGCTCCCTTACAAAGAGAAGCAACTCATCAACTAAATCAATCATGGCAGAATGTATGTCTTGCACAAAATAAAAATAAAAAAGCAAGCCATTGCAAACGAGAGGCAATGAGCTAAGAACATAAATAAAGCTAAACAACCGATCAATAATATGGAGACAGATTAACGAGAATGAGGAGTGTGCGTACCGTGGTGCTGGGGCTGCAGAAACGACATCATGGAGGCGGGGCGGTGCTGAGGACCGCACCGGAGCATGGAGGCTAGGGGTAGACATCACATCACAACATGGAAGCTACAGTTGGCGTAGCATTGTCCTAGTTGTTCTGGAGGCCGGTGAGACAGAAGACGACCAGTAGTGTTGCTCCTCCACCACCCTACGCTTCCTCTTCGCAGCCAGCGTCGCCCTTGTACATGTCTACATCAGAGTCTCGTCCACCACCATAGGACTGCGTGGCCCTACAAATCTCCGTATCAGGGACCCAACCATCACGCCACCTTGACTTAGGGGAGAGATTGCAGCAAGTTGAAAAGTAAGAGATGTAGAAGTTAAGCAATTGTCAGAGCAGTTCAAAATATCATGATTAACCATGATGGCGGCAAGTAGAACAGTATGAAACATGAGTTGTAACTTTCAACTCCTAAATCAAATTCTATACACTGGCTTCTCAACATGAGGATTATGACCATAATCTACACAGATTTATTAATGTTCCTCATATAGTTACGTCATTGTTGTGTCAGTTGACGGGCCAACAACTCATGCTCAATAAACACATTTCAGATCAAAAGAATCAGTAGAAAGGAGAAGCAGTTAGAAAGTTCCTGCATCATGGCATACTCCTTTTCTGGATGGAGTGAAATCAGGCTCTCCAATCTATATGAAGTGGTAGCTTAAAAGATAATTAAAAGATCAAATATCATGTAAATATTAGTAAGGAATGAGTACGGGTTCTTGAACCATTGCGGATTAAAAACTACATAACTATCTATTGGTGTACCAATCTAATCTGCTCCCCAACAGTTTTTAGTTTCACTCTCTCTAGCAAAAGGGCGTAATTAAATAAATAAATAGCTCTGCATAATACTAAAAATTATATAGAATACTCCATTTGAACTTCAAATAACTCGTAGATTTACTTGTAGATATATCTGCCTTGGAAGTGGAAAGAACTGATAGATAACTATAGATAGAAGGTAAGACATGTGAGATGGATAAGTCATGAAAACAGTCGTTCACAGGTCAGGAACTGTTATTGTCACTTGCAATTTGATCATATACAGGAAAGGCTATTAAGCATCCCAATAGGGATCATAAGTGTTTACGGAGAGGAGCGGCGACGGTGTTCGGGGCAGGGGAGGGTGCAGCATGTGACATGTAAGTAACACATTGGAATAAATACACAACTTAATATTTTTTGGGGCGGTACAGAGACAAAATATGCAAAATGTATGACCCAAATGCAATGCATACCTGCGATGAACCTCAACAACTTTAGCCATATTACCATCATATGTTGGAACAAATATATCACTTTCTAGAGAAACCATGTAATCCGATGCAGCCATTTGGGATGAATGGTTCTGGAAGAGCATTAGATCAGAAGGTTCCAGAACTGTATCTTTCCTCACCTGTAAATCATTGTCAAAGTAATATGAATTAGCAAGGAGGAGAACAAGAAGAGCTGAGAAAATTCCATATAATGCAAGTGTGATAAACAGTTAAACATGTCCACTGTGTCCATACCACATTCGGATAAGCTGATGTGAGAGCTGCCATCCTGCGTTTTCCACCATATATTTCCCCAGCTGCGATGTATATTTGCATACTTCTATCGATGTACAATGCTCAGAGAACAAGGGCGTCAATGGGCAAAGGCCATCTCTTCTTTTCAAGTCCGAGTCAATGATTTTCTCTTTCCACCACGGATAAGCATACCTAAAAAGCCAACAATAGTTTGACAGCTGTTGTAAGAGCATGCCTAATTGATTGTTTTAGAGACCCACTCTACAAACATGTATTGTCCTAAGAAGAATTAAATTATAACAATACCAAAATATTCACCTCATTCTTGTGAGCTCTTCTGACTCTTCGTTACTGCACCCTTGAGTACAACCAGAGAAAGCCGGCATATCCATTTCGTAACGTAAAGGAAGAACCAAGAAAGGACCATTTTGGCGAAGTATTCTAATTACACGCTTGCCCAAATCTTCAATTTCGGCGGTAAATCTCAGAGAGGCATAATTTACTCGGCATCTCAGTTGCTGAATCTCCATAGATAAACCATCTCAGTTGCCTAGCGTCAGTTCTATTCAAATGCAGAACCTTGTGTTTCCGAATCAATGGAAGAATCTGGGTCAAATTTAATCAACTATTAGCTTATTCAATAAATTTTATGCTCCAAAACAGCCTTAACATAATGTGCCATGAAGCATACCTGACTATGGTAATAGGAGATATCAGACCAACTGATAGGTGGCATTGAGTGGAACATGCCAAGTTCAACTCTTCGCTTTGCCCTTGGAGGCAGTTCTCTCTTAAGATGCGAACTTCGTCTCGCAAGGAGGTTATAAAATGTTCGACGTCAAATATATCTTGGAACTCACTGCAGTGCAGAATGGATCAACACCAAAGGAAAAGCCGAGTAACAGATCAAGAAAAAAGGCAAATGAAAATAATATCAAGGAGCCAAACTGTACCTCGGGTTGTTCCAAAAAGACGTCTTATCCAACTCTGGCACAACCAAAGTGACATTTAAATATCTAGCTATTACAACCATGTCACATATCTGATAGAACAAAACATAGAGAAAAGAAACAAATATTAAGAGTCAACGGTTGCCAAGCATCTTACAAAAATAATGAACAGAGATTTCCAATACTTACAGCAGCTCGCATTTGGTGAAGACCACCGTTGCATGAGACCATCAAATAACCATTGTTCTAAATTCCTGCAAGATGATAACAGCAATAAAACATTCTCACGGTTATAGCAGATGCTTAAATATTGGATGCAATGCTGTATTACTAACAAACAAAGAAATATTAATGCAGTGATGTACACTGAGTATTTGGGGCAACAGGAAAATCGAGCATACTTTAGCAGTCCCTCGAGTCATATAAATGTAACTTTCCATGCTGGAAAAGACTCGTAATTATGAATGAGGATACAGTGTGCAGACACGTCGAAGCGCCACGATCTAACTGAACATACCAACAGTTAGCCTACAGAACGTGAAAGCTACGCACAAAAGTTCCAATACGGTTAGCTCACAAAATGTTGCTTCAGTTACTCAAAAGCTGCCAGGCATTCCTTTTCTATCGATGTGAAAAATGATAGGCATAATTATGAGGGAACAAAACATCGGTCAAATATTCAACTTCAACCAACCTAAAAAGTGTGATCCTAACATGGAAAGAACCCAAAACATGAATCTATCGTGCAGGCTGCAAACGACCAGAATAGTGAAGACTCCTGACCCACCAAGGCACCGATCGAAAGGAGATCCCACATTGCCCAATTTCTACAATCAGCACACATCCAGCTTAAACATGATAATGAATTTACTGACACAGCAAAGATGGAGCCACGAGCCTTTCAAGGCTCACTGTAAGCGTAGGGAGCCACAAGGGAGAGACGACACGGAGGAACATACATTTATCCTCATGGACAGCAGCGACGAGGGAGAGACGCCACGGAGAGGAGCGGCGACGGCATTCGGGGCAGGGGAGGGTGCAGAACGACGGCCGGTTCCTGGACAGACAAGGGGACTCCATGGACACCGTGCTGTGCAGGAGCATCCGCGTCTGCGGAGCCACCGCCGACGACCTGAAATCCACAGCCACTCACCCATGACCCATCCATGGATCGATAACTTGGCAGCCTAGCAAAAGCCACCCTACTGAGGACCCCAACAGCTCAGACGGCGGGATAGGAGAACGAAGCGGCAAGGGACGCCGGCGGAGATCCGATCTCACGGACCTCGACGGCGTCGATTGCGGACCTCGGCGGTGTATCTCGACGGCGACCTGAAGGTCCGCAATGAAGGCGGCGGCGGCATCTCCTCCAGGACCTCGGCGCCGGCAAAGGGATCCACGATGGCGGCTAGGGCGTGGTTTCCAATGACGCAGCGAATAGATCGGCGGCAACGAAGGGATTCGCGGTGGCAGCTGGGGCGTGGTTCCGAATAGAGCGAGGGGGGCCTCGCTCCCTGGTTCGTGGCTTTGTGCGACGGGATGGGGTGGGATGGGGGAGGGCACGAAAATAAACCAGCGAAAAAAAAACGAACAAGAAAAAAACAGTTTTTTGGTGGGACAAAAATTAACCGACGGAGACTACCAACTGCCCCATTAAGAGTAGAGATAAATCGCTCTAAAGTACCCGCCATTCCAGCGGACTGCCCGTCTCAAATTGATCCTGCCCGCTTGATTAGCCTCGCTGGCCACGGTAAACGTACCTTCCGTCGAGCTGGTAAAAATCCAGGCGCTCGTTTTTTTGCACGCCGCGTGACCGGGCCACAAGTGACTGACGAGTGGGCCAGCCTTGCGTGGGCCAGACTCGCAGCGATACGCTCGGTGCGTGCTTCCGTCGATGAAAAGCAGGGGCGGATCGCTCGTGGGCTATGGCCAATCGATCGTGGGGTTGTCAGGGCGTTTTTACCGTCCTCGTTTGCACCTAGCGGCGGGCCCATCTGTCGTCTTGTGTAGGGCTGCAAGAAAAGCTCGAGACTCGTGAGCCGCTTGAGATTGACTCATGTTTTGGCTCGACTCGAGATCGATTCGAAAAGAAACGAGCTGAGTACGAACACTTTCTGTAGCCCGGTCAAGAAACGAGCCGATCTTGAGCCAATACCGGCTCGCTCGATTTTAGCTCGATAGTTCGGCATAATATCATTATGTTAAATGATAATGTCATATATTAAATGGAAATAGGATAATTTATTACCATATAGGTAGTCTAGTATTTTTTCTCCATTTTATTTACCAGCAAACATGAGAGCTTAATTCAGTGTAGAGAAAATTCAGCATACATGGTCAGCCGTGTGTTAAATATCCTGTTATTTCTATCAAAAGTTCTCAAGCATATGCACCTTCGTTTTTCTTTTATTTCATCACGAAAATGAGCTCTCCCGAGCATGATGAGATGGACGTACCTTCAGTTGGAGTTAGCCTTTTTTCACTTTTGCGTCATCTACTTGGTACTGTAGTTTATAAATAAATGAAGGATCTCTGAATAATATTTTGATTGAATAATATTTTGTAGTGCGTTTTTTATGTCATGGTGTGCCTTATCTTGTTGGAATAGTAGTTGTAGATATTATATTTTTTATCGTCTCATTTAGCTCAAAACTAGCTCGAGATCGACTCGAGATCGTTACAAGCTGAGCACGAGTCATGTTCTACAGCTCGACCTTGAGCTTCACTTTGTATGAGCTCGCTCAAATTTTAATATGAGTTGAGCTGAGCTAAGTCCAACTCGCTCGAACTCGACTGGTTTGCAGCCCTAGTCTGGTGGGTGCGCGGCTAGCGAGCGAGCGGGCGGCCTGGGCGAGCAGGCACAAGAGAAAAGAAAAGAGGAAGCGACAGCGAGAGAATAGAGCGAAAGCGGCCAGACCTAGCTCGCGCGCCCGCAGCCGCCTCTTCTCCTGCCGCCGCCGCCTCGGCCTCGTCCGCCTCCTCTCCTGCCGCCGCCGTTGCCTCAGCCTCGGCCGGCCCGTGCTCTGCCGACGCCCGTCTGCCTTGATCCGGACTCGGTAGGAGGAGCTCGCCCTCAAGACTCGGCAGGAGGAGCTTGCCCTCGAGTAGGACTCGACAGGAGGAGGGGAGCAGCAGCCTCGCCCCATGCTCCGCCGGTGCCCGTCGGCCTCTCCCCGTCCTCGTCAGGAGAGTGCTTGGGGGAGGAGAGGAAGGTGGCGCTCCAGGCAGGGGTGCTGGGCAGAGAGAGATGGCGGCGGCAGCAGGAGCAGCTCGTCTCTCCTCTTCATCTCATCTCATGGATGAGGGCGTCGGCTCCAGAAGCTCTAGGAGTGGAAGACGTCTTCCTCCAGAATTTTGTCGAGGTGCTCCTCTCTCTTTGCTTCTTCTATTTTCTCTGTACTTTGTTTGGGTAGTATTTGCCCTGGCAAGTTCTATGATGTGTTCATGAGCTAATTTGTTCTTATGGTGGTTCCACCTTTATTTCTATCTTGCGGGATTTTGTTGCAACGACGCTGTCCTGACTATTTGTATTTTTGGAATATGTTAACGAGATTCTGGTTAAGCGCTTTGACTTGGCCAGTGATCTTGTCTCAGATTACAGTTTTGGAAATTGTCAATGAGATTCTACAATCAGCTAAACCTTTTGTTTGGACTATTTGTCGATAGAATATTCGAGGCACTTGACTAGATGTTGTATACCAAGCAGTTCATCAATTCTCTTGCTGGCCTGCAAGTGTTCGCCATCATGTAATTTTAGGAACAAAATTCAGAGAAAACTTACTTCATGTTCTGTGGGGGGAGGGCTGCGCCAGGGAAGAGGTGAGGCTACCCTCCCACCCCTCCATTATATATAGGGGCAAGGGGAGAGGGGGAGGCGCCCTAGGGTTTCCCCTAGGGGGCGGCGACCAAGCAGATTGGATCTCCCTAGGGAAAATCCTAGGAGACTTGCCCCCCAAGCCAAGCAGGTGGAGGCTTGCCTCCCAAGCCAGGTGGAGGCGCCCCACCTCCCCAAGTAACGTGGGAAAGGGTGTGGGGGGCGCACCACCCCTTAGTGGGCTGGTTTGCCCCTTCCCCTTTGGCCCATGAGGCCCTCCAACACTTGCCGGGGCTCCGAAACCCCTTTTGGACATGCTGGCCATAGCCTGGTACCTCCGGAACAATTCCGGACTCCAATACCCTTCGTCCAATATATCGATCTTCACCTCCGGACCACTCCAGAGTTCCTCGTCACATCCGGGATCTCATTCGCGACTCCGAACAACCTTCGGTAACCACATACTATTTCCCATAACAACTCTAGCGTCATCGAACCTTAAGTGTGTAGACCCTACGGGTTCGGGAACCATGCAGACATGACCAGGACACCTCTCCTGCCAATAACCAATAGCGGGATCTGGATACCCATATTGGCTCCCACATGTTCCACGATGATCTCATCAGATGAACCACGATGTCGGGTATTCAATCAATCCCGTATGCAATTCCCTTTGTCAATCGGTATGTTACTTGCCCGAGATTCGATCATCGGTATCCCAATACCTCGTTCAACCTCGTTACTGGCAAGTCACTTTATTCGTTCCGTAATGCATGATCCCGTGACTAACTACTTAGTCACATTGAGCTCATTATGATGATGCATTGCCGAGTGGGCCCAGAGATACCTCTCCGTCATACGGAGTGACAAATCCCAGTCTCGATTCGTGCCAACCCAACAGACACTTTCGGAGATACCTGTAGTGCACCTTTATAGCCACCCAGTTACGTTGTGACGTTTGGTACACCCAAAGCATTCCTACGATATCCGGGAGTTGCACAATCTCATGGTCTAAGGAAACGATACTTGACATTAGAAAAGCTCTTAGCAAACGAACTACACGATCTTGTGCTATGCTTAGGATTGGGTCTTGTCCATCACATCATTCTCCTAATGATGTGATCCCGTTATCAATGACATCCAATGTCCATGGTCAGGAAACCATAACCATCTATTGATCAACGAGCTAGTCAACTAGAGGCTTACTAGGGACATGTTGTGGTCTATGTATTCACACATGTATTATGGTTTCAGTTAATACAATTATAGCATGAACAATAGACAATTATCATGAACAAGGAAATACAATAATAACCATTTTATTATTGCCTCTAGGGCATATTTCCAACAGTCTCCCACTTGCACTAGAGTCAATAATCTACTTCACATCACTATGTGATTGTAATGAATCCAACACCCATGGGGTTTGTTCATATCTCGCTTGTGAGAGAGGTTATTAGTCAACGGGTCTGAACCTTTCATATCCGTGTGTGCTTTACAAATCTCTATGTCATCTTGTAGATGCAGCTACCACGCGCTACTTGGAGCTATTCCAAATAACTGCTTTACTATACGAATCCGGCTTACTACTCAGGGTCATCCGGATTACTGTCAAAGTTTGCATCGACGTAACCCTTTACGACGAACTCTTTTACCACCTCCATAATCGAGAAAATTCCTTAGTCCACTAGATACTAAGGATAAGTTCGACCGCTGTCATGTGATCCATTCCTGGATCACTCTTGTACCCCTTGACTAATTCATGGCAAGGCACACTTCAGATGCGGTACACAGCATAGCATACTGTAGAGCCTACGTCTAAAGCATAGGGGACAACCTTCGTCCTTTCTCTCTCTTCTGCCGTGGTCATGTCTTGAGTTTTACTCAATACTCACACCTTGTAACACAACCAAGAACTCCTTCTTTGCTGATCTATTTTGAACTCCTTCAAAATCTTGTCACGGTATGCATTCATTTGAAAGTACTATTAAGCGTTTTTTATCTATCTTTATAGATCTTGATGCTCAATGTTCAAGTAGCTTAATCCAGGTTTTCCATTGAAAAACACTTTTCAAATAACCCTGTATGCTTTCCAGAAATTCTACATCATTTCTGATCAACAATATGTTAACAACATATACTCATCAAAAATTCTATAGTGCTCCCACCCACTTCTTTGAAAATACAAGTTTCTCATAAACTTTGTAAAAACCCAAAATCTTTGATCATCTCATCAAAGCATACATTCCAACTCCGAGATGCTTACTCGAGTCCTTAGAAGGATTGCTGGAGCTTTGCATACTTGTTAGCATCTTTCAGGATCGACAAAACCTTCTGGTTGTATCACATACAACCTTTCCTCAAGAAAATCGTCGAGGAAACAATGTTTTTTGACATCCTATCTGCAAGATTTCATAAATAATGTAGTAACTGCCAATATAATTCCAACAGACTCTTAGCATCGCTACGAGTGAGAAAATCTCATCGTAGTCAACTCCTTGAACTTGTCGAAAAACATCTTAACGACAAGTCGAGCTTTCTTAATGGTGACACTTACCATCATTGTCCGTCTTCCTTTTAAAATCCATCTGCACCCAACAACCTTACGACCATCAAGTAGTTCTTCCAAAGTCTATACTTTGTTTTATACATGGATCCTCTCTCGGATTTTATGGCCTCGAGCCATTCGTCGGAATCTGGGCCCACCATCGCTTCTCCATAGCTCGTAGGTTCATTGTTGTCTAGCAACATGACTTCCAAGACAGGATTACGTACCACTCTGAAGTAGTACGCATCCTTGTCGTCCTACGAGGTTTGGTAGTGACTTGACCCAAAGTTTCATGATCACTATCATAAGCTTCCACTTCAATTGGTGTAGGTGCCGCAGGAATAACTTCTTGTGCCCTGCTACACACTAGTTGAAGTGACGGTTCAATAACCTCATCAAGTCTCCACCATACTCCCACTCAATTCTTTCGAGAGAAACTTTTCCTCGAGAAAGGACCCGTTTCTAGAAACAATCACTTTTGCTTCGAGATCTGAAATAGGAGGTATACCCAACTGTTTTGGGTATTCTATGAAGATGCATTTATCCGCTTTGGGTTCGAGCTTATCAGCCTGAAACTTTTTCACATAAGCGTCACAGCCCCAAACTTTTAATAAGCGACAGCTTAGGTTTCTCTAAACCATATTTCATACGGTGTCATCTCAACGGAATTATGTGGTGCCCTATTAAAGTGAATGCGGTTGTCTCTAATGCCTAACCCATAAACGATAGTGGTAATTCGATAAGAGACATCATGGTATGCACCATATCCAATAGGGTGCATTTATGATGTTCGGACACACCATCACACTATGGTGTTCCAGGCGGTATTAGTTGTGAAACAATTTCCACAATGTCTTAATTGTGTACCAAACTCGTAACTCAGATATTCATCTCTATGATCATATCATAGACATCTTATCCTCTTGTCACGACGATCTTCTACTTCACTCTGAAATTACTTCAGACTTGTATTTCATCAAGTAAATATACTTAGAATCTACACAAATCATCTATGAAGTAAGAGCATAATGATATTCACTGCATGCCTCAGCACTCATTGGATTGCACACATCAAATGTATTACTGCCAACAAGTTGCTCTTTTGTTCCATCTCATTGAAAACGAGGCCTTTCAGTCATCTTGCCCATGTGGTATGATTTGCATGTCTCAAGTGATTCAAAATCAAGTGAGTCCAAACGATCCATCTGCATGGAGTTTCTTCATGCATATATACCAATAGACGTGGTTCGCATGTCTCAATCTTTTCAAAAACGAGTGAGTCCAAAGATCCATCTACATGAAGCTTCTTCATGCGTTTTATACCAATATGACTCAAATGGCAGTGCCACAAGTATGTGGTACTATCATTACTATCTTATATCTTTTGGCATGATCATGTGTATCACTACGATCGAGATTCAATAAACCATTCATTTTAGGTGCAAGACCATTGAAGGTATTATTCAAATAAACAGAGTAACCATTATTCTCCTTAAATGAATAGCCATATTGCGATAAACATAATCCAATCATGTCTCTGCTCAATGCAAACACCAAATAACAATTATTTAGGTTTAACACCAATCTCGATGGTAGAGGGAGCATGCGATGCTTGATCACATCAACCTTGGAAACACTTCCAACACATATCGTCATCTCACCTTTAGCTAGTCTCCGTTTATTCCGTAGCTTTTTATTTCGAGTTACCAACACTTAGCAACCGAACCGGTATCTAATACCCTGGTGCTACTAGGAGTACTAGTAAAGTACACGTTAATATAATGTATATCCAATATACTTCTGTCGACCTTACCAGCCTTCTCATCTACCAAGTATCTAGGGTAGTTCTGCTTCAGTGACCGTTCCCCTCATTACAGAAGCACTTAGTCTCGGGTTTGGGTTCTACCTTGGGTTTCTTCACTAGAGCAGCAAGTGATTTGCCGTTTCATGAAGTATCCCTTCTTGCCCTTGCCCTTCTTGAAACTAGTGGTTTTAATAACCATCAACAATTGATGCTCCTACTTGATTTCTACTTTCGCGGTGTCAAACATCGCGAATAGCTCAAGGATCATCATATCTATCCCTGATATGTTATAGTTCATCACGAAGCTCTAGTAGCTTAGTGGCAGTGACTTTGGAGAACCATCACTATCTCATCTGGAAGACAACTCCCACTCGATTCAAGCGATTGTAGTACTCAGACAATCCGAGCACATGCTCAACGATTGAGCTTTTCTCCATTAGTTTGCAGGCTTAAGAAACTTGTCAGGGGTCTCACACCTCTTGACGTGGGCACGAGCCTAAAATCCCAATTTCAGCTCTTGGAACATCTCATATGTTCCGCGACGTTTCAAAAATGTCTTCGGTGCCTCAATTCTAAACCGTTTAACATTAGGCACTGAACTATCACATAGTCATCAAAACGTGTATGTCAGATGTTCGCAACATTCACAGACGACGCTCGAGGTTCAACACACCGAGTGGTGCATTAAGGACATAATCTTTCTGCGCAGCAATGAGGACAATCCTCAGTTTACGGACCCAGTCCGCATAATTGCTACTGTCAACTTTCAACTAAATTTTCTCTAGGAACATATCTTAAACAGTAGAACCAAAGCGTAAGCTACGACATAATTTGCAAAGACGTTTTGACTATGTTCATGATAATTAAGTTCATCTGATTATTTAATGAACTCCCACTTAGATAGACATCCCTCTAGTCTTCTAAGTGATACATGATCCGAATCGAGTAGACCGTGTCCGATCATCACGTGAGACGGACTAATCATCAACGGTGAACATCTCCATGTTGATCGTATCTACTATACGACTCATGTTCGACCTTTCAGTCTCTTGTGTTCTGAGGCCATTTCTGTACATGCTAGGCTCGTCAAGTCAACCTAAGTGTTTCGCATGTGTAAATCTGGCTTACACCCGTTGTATGCGAACGTTAGAATCTATCACACCCGATCATCACGTGGTGCTTCGAAACAACAAACCTTCGTAACGGTGCACAGTTAAGGGGAACACATCTCTTGAAATTTTAGTGAGGGATCATCTTATTTATGCTACCGTCGTTCTAAGCAAATAAGATGTAAACATGACAAACATCACATGCAAATCATAAAGTGACATGATATGACCAATATCATCTTGCGCCTTTTGATCTCCATCTTCGAGGCGCGGCATGATCACCTTCGTCACCGGCATGACACCATGATCTCCATCATCGTGTCTTCATCAAGTTGTCTCGCCAACTATTACTTCTACTACTATGGCTAACGGTTAGCAATAAAGTAAAGTAATTACATGGCGTTTTTCATTGACACGCAGGTCATACAATAAATTAAGACAACTCCTATGGCTCCTGCCGGTTGTCATACTCATCGACATGCAAGTCGTGATTCCTATTACAAAAACATGATAAATCTCATACATCACATATGCCATTCATCACATCCTTTTGGCCATATCACATCACATAGCATACCCTGCAAAAACAAGTTAGATGTCCTCTAATTGTTGTTGCATGTTTTACGTGGCTGCTATGGGTTTCTAGCAAGAATGTTTCTTACGTATGCAAAAGCCACAACGGTGATATGCCAATTGCTATTTACCCTTCATAAGGACCCTCTTCATCGAATCCGATCCGACTAAAGTGGGAGAGACAGACACCCGCTAGCCACCTTATGCAACTAGTGCATGTCAGTCGGTGGAACCTGTCTCACGTAAGCGTATGTGTAAGGTCGGTCCGGGCCGCTTCATCCCACAATGCCGCCGAATCAAGATAAGACTAGTAACGGTAAGCAAATTGAACGAATCATCGCCCACAACTACTTTGTGTTCTACTCGTGCATAGAATCTACGCATAGACCTAGCTCATGATGCCACTGTTGAGGAACGTAGCAATAATTTAAAATTTTCCTACGTGTCACCAAGATCAATCTAGGAGATGCTAGCAACGAGAGAGAGGGAGTGCATCTTCATACCCTTGAAGATTGCTAAGCGGAAGCGTTACAAGAACGCGGTTGATGGAGTCGTACTCGCGGTGATTCAAATCGCGGAAGATCCGATCTAGCGCCGAACGGACGGCGCCTCCGCGTTCAACACACGTACAACCCGGGGACGTCCCCTCCTTCTTGATCCAGCAAGGGGAGAGGAGAAGTTGAGGGAGAACTCCAGCAGCACGACGACATGGTGGCAATGAAGCTCGTCATTCTCCGGCAGAGCTTCGCTAAGCACTACGGAGGAGGAGGAGGAGGTGTATGAGGAGGGAGGGCTGCGCCAGGGAAGAGGTGCGGCTGCCCTCCCACCCCTCCACTATATATAGGGGCAAGGGGAGAGGGCGAGGCGCCCTAGGGTTTCCCCTAGGGGGCGGCGGCCAAGCAGATTGGATCTCCCAAGGGAAAATCCTAGGGAGACTTGCCCCCCAAGCCAAGCAGGTGGAGGCTTGCCTCCCAAGCCAGGTGGAGGCGCCCCACCTCCCCAAGTAACGTGGGAAAGGGTGTGGGGGGCGCACCACCCCTTAGTGGGCTGGTTTGCCCCTTCCCCTTTGGCCCATGAGGCCCTCCAACACTTGTCGGGGCTCCGAAACCCCTTTCGGACATGCTGGCCATAGCCTGGTACCCCCGGAACAATTCCGGACTCCGATACCCTTCGTCCAATATATCAATCTTCACCTCCGGACCATTCCGGAGTTCCTCGTCACGTCCGGGATCTCATCCGCGACTCCGAACAACCTTCGGTAACCACATACTATTTCCCATAACAACTCTAGCGTCACCGAACCTTAAGTGTGTAGACCCTACGGGTTCGGGAACCATGCAGACATGACCAGGATACCTCTCCTGCCAATAACCAATAGCGGGATCTGGATACCCATATTGGCTCCCACATGTTCCACGATGATCTCATCGGATGAACCACGATGTCGGGGATTCAATCAATCCCGTATGCAATTCCCTTTGTCAATCGGTATGTTACTTGCCCGAGATTCGATCATCGGTATCCCAATACCTCGTTCAACCTCGTTACTGGCAAGTCATTTTACTCGTTCCGTAATGCATGATCCCGTGACTAACTACTTAGTCACATTGAGCTCATTATGATGATGCATTGCCGAGTGGGCCCAGAGATACCTCTCCGTCATACGGAGTGACAAATCCCAGTCTCGATTCGTGCCAACCCAACAGACACTTTCGGAGATACCTGTAGTGCACCTTTATAGCCACCCAGTTACGTTGTGACGTTTGGTACACCCAAAGCATTCCTACGATATCCGGGAGTTGCACAATCTCATGGTCTAAGGAAACGATACTTGACATTAGAAAAGCTCTTAGCAAACGAACTACACGATCTTGTGCTATGCTTAGGATTGGGTCTTGTCCATCACATCATTCTCCTAATGATGTGATCCCGTTATCAATGACATCCAATGTCCATGGTCAGGAAACCATAACCATCTATTGATCAACGAGCTAGTCAACTAGAGGCTTACTAGGGACATGTTGTGGTCTATGTATTCACACATGTATTACGGTTTCAGTTAATACAATTATAGCATGAACAATAGACAATTATCATGAACAAGGAAATACAATAATAACCATTTTATTATTGCCTCTAGGGCATATTTCCAACATCATCCCGGTACACAGAGAGAGCATCGGAATAAGCGGATACCTTCTGATCATAAGCATCAACCGCAGCATCGTCCAGAGCCTTGGCAGCATCCCGGTCAGCCTGAGAAGCATCAGAGGCAAGGACCGGCGGCACTGGTGGGATTGGGGCCACTGGCGCAATCGGGCATGGTGGACAGGAGACCTCGCCAGAGAGAACACCCCACAGAAGGAGTCCACGCATATGGATGCGCATGAAGCCCACAAACTCAGAATAGTTGGTGCCATCAAAGATCACCGAGCACCGAGGAACCGCGACATAGCCCGAAGATGACATACCGAGATATCCCTTTTTTTAAGTCAACGGAGGCAGAAGACCCGATCTGGAGCGAACGGGATCGAGCGAGAGCTCACGCACTCGCGCATACACCCGAGGCGAGGGCCAGTGACTGGCTAGCAGGGGCCCGCTTCGTCGGCCGAATGAGAGCGGGCGGCGCAGGAGGGGGCAGCCGAGCGAAGCAGCAGCCTCACAAGCAGCACACGCGCGGGGCTGGGCGGATCAGCAGCCCGGCAGCAGCACACGCGCGGGGCTGGGCGGATCAGCAGCACACGCGCGGGACAGGGCGGCGGGCAGGCGGAGTAGACGATGGGACCAGGCAGCGGAGCGGACCGGGGCGGCCGGAGTCGCAGCGAGGAGGACCGGGACGGCCGGATCCGCGGCGAGGACAGCTGGGGCGGCCGGATCCGCGGCGAGAAGAGCCGGATCTGGCAGTGGGTGGATCAGGGGAGGAGCTAGCACGGAGTTGTAGCGTGCGGGAGAAAGGGGAACCTAACATCTGATACCATGTTGGATAAACAGCAACTTGCTTTACTGAGGGCCAAAGGCCAGAACATGTACATGTGTGGTAAAGTGCAGAAAGACCCCTTATACAATGGGGATGCACTAAAAGGACTTATACGCATCTAACACGTCCCAATAGGTAGTCTAGGTAGGTGACATGCAACCGAAGCTATCAACTTCTTATCAATGACCTTTTGTCGCTCGAGTTGGTAGGCAACCATTAATATCCATGGATCAGTACAAAGTGTTCTATGGCTGGATCATTGTGAGTTTCTAGAAAGGCATGTGTATAATACGTACGAAGATAATAGTTGTTTACCTTAAGGAAACACAATTAAGAAAAAAAATAAGAGGAAGAAAAGGACAGTCTTTATTTTCAGCGTATCCATTCTTCGCGGTCCGCAACCAACAGCGGACTCCTGCTCTTCCGCCCCTGTCTGTGTCCTCTACCTCTAGGTCTCCGAATATGACCCGCAGCCGCCTCCAGCCCTAAATCCCCAGATCCACAACAGTCAATAAAGTAGGTCGCCGGAGTAGCCCGCCGCCGCACTCCGCGCTGCTCCACCCCCAACTCCACGTCACCGAGGAGGGATCCGGAATGATCCGCCGCAGCAGCCGCCGCCGCGGCATCTGCATGACCGACGACGACGATCTCCTCCGGGAGATCCTCCTACGCCTCCCGCCGGGGCCGTCCTCCCTCCCGCGCGCATCCGCCGTCTGCAAGCGCTGGCGAGGCCTCGTCACCGATCCGAGGTTTCTCCGCCGCTTCTATGCCCACCACGGGAAGCCGCCCCTCATCGGCGTCTTTGACGTCCGCGGGCGCGATAGGGTCGCATTCAGGGCCATCCTGGGCCGTCCCGACGACATCCCTCCTCGGCGCTTTGACCTGCGGCGTCACCGCGTCGGAACTTACACCCGCTCAAGTACCCAACTGCTCGAGTGCCGCCATGGCCGCGTCCTCCTCATGGACTACGAGCGCACAGAACTCGTTGTTTGCGCCCCTATGGTTGGCGAGCAGCGCCCAGTCCCAGTTCCGCCGGACTTCATGAGGGTCTTAGTGATCTGCGCTGCAGGCGAGCTTGGCCACATGCACGGTGACTGCCACTCAGCCCCTTCAAGGTGGTCTTAGTGTCGAGAAAGGATAATCGTCTAACCGCCTGTGTTTACTCCTCGGAGACTGCCACATGGGCAATCTCATCACAACAACAGATCGATGTGAGCTTGTTGCTGCTAATCCTGGGATCCTTGTTGGTGATGCCCTTTACTGGTCACCTAGGTCTGTTGATGATTCCGGCATTCCCTTTTTTAATCTGGATGGGGTCACAGACAACATAATTGAGTTTGATTTGGATAGACAAAGTCTAGCTGTCATCAAGGGGCCTCCCGGTTTGAATGAATCCCGCAACCATCAGATCATCCAGGCAGAGAATGGTGCTGTTGGTCTTGCCATATTGTCTCACGGAAGAGTCGAAATGTGGCAGAGGAAGGTTAGTTGTCATGGTGGTGCTACATGGTTGCTGCATAAGACCGTTGAAATGCATACTGTTCTTGGGATAACTCAGGCTGAAGGATTGATCACAGCGATGAAACTACTGGCATAAGATGAGGATAATGGTGTCATGTTTTTATATGCGGCGCCCTATATCTACATGGTTCCACTGATGTCAATGCAACCCAGGAGACTTTATCTAAGCTATTATACCAATAAGTGTCATCCTTTCACAAGTTTCTATGCACCAGGTGTTTGCCCTTCTTTAGTCCTTGTATGTTGGTAGTAAAATAATCGGGTAATATTTTATATATGGTTGATGGATCATAGAATACCTTTTTGTGCTTTAACAACATAAACTTGTAGCTATAAAGTTTCTACTATCCATACCAAATTAAAGGACAAATGCGTAATTCGTTGTTGTGCTTGGTAGTTGGGACCTCAAAAGCTACTAATATTCATTTGTCAAGTACTATATGTTTTGATCTTGCTATTGAAGTTATCTCAATAATAATAATAAATTTCCTTCAATCTATACTTTCAGAAAATAAAAGTTTTTTGGTCACGTGTTGAAGACCCTGCTGCAAGTAACTAGTATGCTGAATAATTTGAAAGCTGAACACCAAAATCAAAACTGTTGCCGGAATTTAAAAGTGTCGGTGTGTTTTTATTTTTCTATGCTTGATATGTGAAATAAAATTCAAGGTAGTCTTTTTTTCTCTCATGCCCTAAGCTTTCATTCTGAGGTAGCAAAAACTAATGTTTTCAGAAATGATCTTTGCATTTTAAGACAGATGCGACTTTCTTTCTATATTGTTAGCATCAAAAGTGGGTTATAATAGATATATGAAAGCGAGTTATTTTTGTCGAGTTATATTTATTGTTTTATCTATGTGATAACCGACTAATTGTTGCCTTCTCTTGTCTGTATATATATTTTTCCCTCATGGCTTTATTTAATTGACTACCTTATTATGCTTCTGGGTGTAGCCATTCGTGGTGGATGTGATGGAGCTGAAATGCTGCAAGATACGTAGGATGATTGATTTCATGTGCTAACGTGCTGGGATGGTTCTAAAGGTAAGAACATCTCCAGAATATAGTTTGTGAGATCTGGATGTTTGATTTTTGTATGGAAAATATCTGGCTCCGAATGTGGGCACTCTGCACCCATAAACTATTTACCATTTGGCTATAGGGATTTGTGCATGTGAATAGCACATATAGCAATCAAAACAATGGTGACGCTTAGGCAAAATGATAGCCAGATGTTGCATATGGTGCTGTGTTGCTGTTGATATTACTTGCATTTGCATGTGCCTATATGGCCATGCCGAAAGTTCTTCCTTGGCTTAGCTGTTTTAGAGCAGTAGCATTCAACTATATTTTCTTTTCGAAACAAGGCAAAAGATTTGCATTTTCATTGATTAAGGGAGAAGGTTTAACACAAATGACCGCAAAGTGCGAGACAAAGGACTACTGTAACGCCGGGATAATCATGCTACAGTAATCTCACGTTAATCAAGCCACGTCACCTCGGTTACTGTTGTTAACCGTGCGATGATCCAAAACCGTTTCAAAATTCAAATTTAAATTAATGCCGACAGAAAAAGTTTTTCAAAAATTGAAACAAAATGTTCGGTGGGTGCCAAATATTACAAGGGTAATTATACTAAAGAAAACATATTTTTATAAAATGCCTAAATGCGTTTAAATGAAATAAAACAGAAAAGAAAATAAATAAATAAAAAGAAAATACAAAAGAAAACAGAACAAACAAAAAAAAGAGAAGGAGAAGCCCCCCCTGGCCCAACTGGGCCGACCCCAGGCCCAGCCGGCCTGGCCCACCTCCCTGGGTCGCCCTTTCCCCCCTGTTCCCCTGACCGGGGTCGCAACAGGCGCGTCCCCGCCGGACCCCCCCTCGCCGGCGTCGAGGATAAGGACGCCAGCGCCCCCGCCTCCTCGGGGCCCTCTCCCACTCGCCCCCGCTCACCCTCTCGGCCTCTGCGCCTCTCCCTCTCCCCCCCCAGATCCACGCCGCTCCCTCCTTCCCCACCGCCCGAGCGCGGTCGCCGACGTGCCGCCGTCATTCCCGCGGCCACCGAGCCCCGTTCTCCTCCCCGACGTGTCCACGAGCTCCGCCGCGTCGAGCCCGTCCTCCCCGACCACCTGCTCGAGCCGGGACCCCCTACATCACCCCAACGCCGTCGCCTTCTTCCTCGGGTCGCCGCCGTCTTCTTCGACTCCGGCGACTGCTGCTGCTACTAAGCCTCTCACCGGCCTCCGTGTGCCTCGCGGTGAGCTCCTCTACCTCCTACCCTTCTCCGTTTGCTCTCGCGCGAACCTTAGCTAGCTCTCACGACGAGGCCGAACGCGTCGCCGCGGAGCTCGCCGCCGACGCGTCTCCGGTGACGGTTTGGTCACGGGCCCGTACCCATTAGACTCGCCGCACCACGTAGTTCCTCCCCAGCCTCCTCTTTTGCGCAATAGCGTGCTGCCTCGCCGTTTCCGTCTTCGACCGAAGCCGCTCCGCCGCTGGCCTCGACGCCGGCGCCGATTCCAGCCAACTCCGGCGACGCTACCACCGCTGTTCGACGCGCGTTGCTCCGCTCGTTCGAACGCGCCCTCGCGCGCACGAAATGGTTGCCCGTAGGCGAAATCCGACGAGGTCCGAAGCCCTCCGCCGTGTTTGGAGTCACCGGCGACGTGCCGCCGGCCGCCGCTGATGTGGCACACCTAGGGCCACCCCGGGTCACTGCTAGCGGGCCCCGCGGGCCCCGTTGACTGGGTTGACCCAGTCAACGTGCTGACTGGGCGTCTCTGTGACGCTGACATGCGGGCCCCGCCGCGTAAATAAACTAAATAAAATGTTTTTATAAAATAAAACTAATTAATTAATCTAAATAGGCACTGACAGGTGGGGCCTACCTGCTAATAACCTTGTTTAAGTTAGTTATAAAACTCTGTTAGTGCCCTGTCAATGACATGTGGGTCCCACTGGACCCACCTGTCTGGTTTGACTGGTCAGCCGACCTGTTGACCTGCTGACGTCAGCGTTACCTCATGCTGACGTCATAATTCATTTTTGCTAAATTCAAATAATTCCAGAAATTCAAATAATCTTTGAAAATTCATATCTTTTAAACCGTAACTCGGATGAAAATGTTTTCTACATGAAAGTTGCTCAGAACGACGAGACGAATCCGGATACGCAGTCCGTTCGTCCACCACGCCTCCCAAACCTATCGAACTCGCAACTTTCCCCCTCCGGTCCATCTGTCCGAAAATGCAAAACATCGGGAATACTTTCCCGGATGTTCCCCCCCTTCGCCGGTACCACCTACTGTCGCGTTAGGACACACCTAGCACTGCTCATTGTCATGTCACGCATCGTCATGCTTATGTTTGCATTGTATTTACTGTTTCTTCCCCCTCTTCTCTCCGGTAGACTACGAGACCGACACTGCTGCTGCCCAGTTCGACTACGGAGTTGACGACCCCTCCTACTTGCCAGAGCAACCAGGCAAGCCCCCCCCCTTGATCATCAGATATCGCCTATTCTTCTCTATACTGCTTGCATTAGAGTAGTGTAGCATGTTACTGCTTTCCGATATCCTATCCTGATGCATAGCCTATCCTTGCTACTACTGTTATTACCTTTACCTGCAATCCTACATGCTTAGTATAGGATGCTAGTTTTCCATCAGTGGCCCTACATTCTTGTCCGTCTGCTGTGCTATACTATCGGGCCGTGATCACCTGGGCGGTGATCACGGGTATATATTTATATACTATATACATGACACATGTGATGACTAAAGTCGGGTCGGCTCGTAGGAGTACCCGCAAGTGGATCTTTGTGGCGGAGCGACAGGGCAGGTTGAGACCGCCTATGTGACGCCCCCGATTCAATCGTACACTAATCATGCACGCAAATGTGTACGATCAAGATCAGGGACTCACGGGAAGATATCACAACACAACTCTACAAATAAAATAAGTCATACAAGCATCATAATACAAGCCAGGGGCCTCGAGGGCTCGAATACAAGTGCTCGATCATAGACGAGTCAGCGGAAGCAACAATATCTGAGTACAGACATAAGTTAAACAAGTTTGCCTTAAGAAGGCTAGCACAAACTGGGATACAGATCGAAAGAGGCGCAGGCCTCCTGCCTGGGATCCTCCTAAACTACTCCAGGTCGTCGTCGGCGGGCAGCACGTAGTAGTAGGCACCTCCGGTGTAGTAGGGGTCGTCGTCGACGGTGGCGTCTGGCTCCTGGACTCCAGCATCTGGTTGCGACAACCAGAAAGGAAGGAAAAGGGAGAAAAGGGGGGAGAAAGCAACCGTGAGTACTCATCCAAAGTACTCGCAAGCAAGGAACTACACTACATATGCATGGGTATATGTGTAAGGAGGCCATATTAGTGGACTGAACTGCAGAATGCCAGAATAAGAGGGGGGATAACTAATCCTGTCGAAGACTACGCTTCTGGTCACCTTCGTCTTGCATCAAGTATAAGAGAGTAGATTGAAGTCCTCCAAGTAGCATCTCCAAGTAACATCTTCAAGTAGCATCGCATAGCATAATCCTACCCGGCGATCCTCTCCTCGTCGCCCTGCGGAAAAGCGATCACCGGGTTGTCTGTGGAACTTGGAAGGGTGTGTTTTATTAAGTATCCGGTTCTAGTTGTCATAAGGTCAAGGTACAACTCCAAGTCGTCCTGTTACCGAAGATCACGGCTATTCGAATAGATTAACTTCCCTGCAGGGGTGCACCACATAGCCCAACACGCTCGATCCCATTTGGCCGGACACACTTTCCTGGGTCATGCCCGGCCGCGGAAGATCAACACGTCGCAGCCCCACCTAGGCACAACAGAGAGGCCAGCACGCCGGTCTAAACCTAAGCGCGCAGG
This sequence comes from Triticum aestivum, assembly GCF_018294505.1. Classification (NCBI taxonomy): domain Eukaryota; kingdom Viridiplantae; phylum Streptophyta; class Magnoliopsida; order Poales; family Poaceae; genus Triticum; species Triticum aestivum. The sequence goes on from NC_057802.1 coordinate 27,903,431, forward strand.
GGTCTGGGCCCATCGCCCTGAGCACACCTGCACGTTGCGTGGGCGGCCGAAAGCAGACCTAGCCTAGTGGCGTTCCAGTCCAATTCGGCGCGCGCCGCTCCGTCGCTGACGTCTGAAGTGCTTCGGCTGATACCACGACGTCGGGATACCCATAACTACTCCCACGTAGATGGTTAGTGCGTATAGGCTCGTAGCCAGACTCAGATCAAATACCAAGATCTCGTTAAGCGTGTTAAGTGTCCGCGAACGCCGAACAGGGCCAGGCCCACCTGTCTCCTAGGTGGTCTCAACCTGCCCTGTCGCTCCGCCACAAAGTAACAGTCGAGGGCCGTCGGGAACCCAGGCCCACCTCTACCGGGATGGAGCCACCTGTCCTTTCAGCCCCCTCATCAGAATCACTTGCGGGTACTCAATGAGCTGACCCGACTTTAGTCACCATCTGTAAAGTATGTATGTATGTATAGTATATACCCGTGATCACCTCCCAAGTGATCACGGCCCGATAGTATAGCAAGGCAGACTGACAAGAATGTAGGGCCAATGATGATAAACTAGCATCCTATACTAAGCATATAGGATTGCAGGTAAGGTATCAACAGATGTAGCGACAATATCAGGCTATGCATCAGAATAGGATTAACGAAAGCAGTAACATGCTACACTACTCTAATGCAAGCAGTATAGAGGAGAATAGGCGATATCTGGTGATCAAAGGGGGGGCTTGCCTGATTGCTCTGGCAAGGAGGGGTCGTCAACTCCGTAGTCGAACTGGGCAGCAGCAGCGTCGGTCTCGTAGTCTACCGGAGAGAAGAGGGGGAAGAAACAATGAATACAAGGTAAACAGATGCATATCGATGCATGACATGTCAAGAAGTGATGCTAGGCGTGCCCTAACGTGGTACGAGGAGGTACTGGTTAAGGGGGAAACATCCGGGAAAGTATCCCCGGTGTTTAGGGTTTTCGGGCAGAGGAGCCGGAGGGGAAAAGTTGCAGGTTCGATAGGTTAGGGGTGTGTGGCTGACGAACGGACTGCGTATCCGGATTCGTCTCGTCGTTCTGAGCAACTTTCATGTTGAAAATATTTTAATCCGGATTACGGACTAAAAGATATGATTTTTAAAAGATTTTATTAATTTCAGAAATTTAATTAATTATTTAATTAATTTCGAAAATGCTTTTATGACATCAGCATGATGTCATGCTGACATCATCAGTCAACAGGGTTGACCGAGTCAACCCTGACAGGTGGGTCCCGCATGTCATTCTCTAATATCTAATTAACCTAATCAGAGTTAATTAACATTAGTTAATTAGGTTAATTAGTGATTAGGGTTAATTAATCAGAATTAATTAGACTAATTAATTACTTACTTAATTAATTAATTAATTAATTAGTTAATTAGTTTTAATTCATTTTCATTTTTATTTTTAATTAATTATATTTATTGTTTTTATTTAATTTATTATTTATTATTTTATTTTTATTTTTATTATTATTATTTTTTATTATTATTTTTTTATTTATTTATTTTTTAAACGTTCTGGGGCGGGGCCCCCATGTCATCGGCAGAGAGGGGGGGGTGGACCGGTCAGCCCAGCTGACCGAGTCAACCAGATCGGCAGGGGGGGCCCTGGGCCCACCAGTCAGTGGCCCAGGCGTGGCCCCGGTTCGTGCCACGTCGGCAGTGGCTGGCGGCTTGACGCCGGCGATGCCAGAACGCGGCGGAGGGCCTCGGGCCTTCGACGGGAGCACGCTACGGGGGGGGGGCCGAGGGGGGGCTTGCGCGGCGCGGAGCAGCACGGGCTCGGCCCCGTGACCATTTGGTCACCGGGGGGGGCGCCGGCGACGAGATCCACGGCAGGGGGGGGGGGGGAAAGGGATGTTCGGGTGCGGCGTGCTCGCCGGCGAGCGGCTCGGGCGGAGGAGAGGAGAGAGGGAGGCCGGGAACGGCATGGCCGCGGGCGGCGCACCGCGTGACTGCGAGGGGCGGCCGGAGCCGGCGACGGGGAGGCCAGGGGCGTCGGCGGCGTTCGGGAGGGGACTAGGGGGAGAGAGGGGACCGATGGGGGGGGAGTGCTCACGGGGGGGGAGCGTGGGGTCTATGCGAGCTGCTCGGTGGCGGTCGGGGTCGGCCGTTGAGGAGGAGGGCGAGGAGGCGGCCGACGGCGACGGGATCCGTTGAGGTGGGGGGGGTCGGGGACGACCCCGCGGCGGCGAGGGGGCCTTGCGCCCAGCGCGGCAGGTCGGGGAGGTGCGGACGGGGCGGCGGGGGTCGCCGGCGTCGGGGGGGGAGGGGGCGACGGGATCGGGCAGCTCCCGATCCGGACGGCGCGGGGGAGGAGAAGGAGGGGATCGGGGGGGGAGGAGTGAGGTGGGTCGTGGGTTAGGGTTTTCCCCTGGTGGGATAAGGAGGAGGGGGTGGGGTGCGGCTGGGCCGGCCTGGCGGCCCGATGGCCTGCTGGGCCGTGGCCCAGCGGGGGGGGGGGTCTCTCTCTTCTTTTCTTTTCTGTGATATGACTAGTTTTCTTTTATTTTAGTTTTACAAAATACACCAATGGTTCCTAAATTGGTATTGCTAATACATACTACTGCCACATTAATCTGGGTAACTAAATAAAATAGTTTAATATTTTATTTATTGTAAAAGGAATTCAACTAATTGTTTTGCTACTATTCAAAACATTTTAGAGTATTTATGCGTTTTATAAAAGTGTGGTTCCTCCACCATAATTACTTATGAATTAGTTGGAACCACCCGAACACTTTAGTTTTAATATTTGAAAACTTTTATTTTTTTTGACTTTATTTTGAATTTGAATTTTGAATCGGATTTGAACTAACGCGAGATTCGTCAACAGTAACCGAGGTGATGTGGCATCATTAGTGGGGATTACTGTAGCTTAATTACCCGGGCGTCACAATTCTCCTCCACTACAAGAAATCTCGTCCCGAGATTTAAGAGGGGAGTAAGGGGAAAGTTCTGGTTAGGATATTCTAACGGATCTTCTCGAAGAAGTTAGTTCCCTTCGTTGATGTCTTCAATCCTTTATTCCGGTGCATCATGATAAACTTGTCACCATTTCTTCGTGAACTCCATCGTGCTTATGAATAGGTAAGGGGTAGCTCTACAATGCAAGGGTGTTATAAGGGAAAATCATCTGGGGGTATCCCAAGAATGAACTTATGAGTATCTCTCGAGTTGAACAAATGACACACATCGAGAGCAAAGTAAGACAGTGCGATAAGAAGTTTCAAGCGGATAGGCAATCGTTCATTGTCTGAAACAGGGTGCGAAAGGGTTCAGAGCAACGGGAATAAGTATTGTGTCCGATACCAGGATAGATCAACAGGCAAGTGGCCCGTGAATTACCTACAAAGTCAAGCGTGAGGAATAACTTCGGCAGCAGGGGTATATAGGAGAGTCAGGTTTCGATCCTGTGGAACTGTGGGTTATGGGCCCACCATGTGGGTTAAAAGTTGGAAGGGTGGAGACGTCTTGCATGATCATGCAAGCAAGGCAAGGCAGAGGCTAGCCTGTCGATTATGTCGGCAACAACGACGGTACCAAGGGCGAGGGACGAAGAGAACCATTTTCCTGCTCGTCGAACGAGGCGGACCAATAGGCAAGGTTCTCGTCCATCGGTGGCTACCAGAATGTCATCAACAATAGTAACAGGGTCTTATTGACAGAGCCATACAACCGAGGTGCTTATATAAGCAGCGAATCTTTACTTCTTAGATCATATAAATCACAATAAAGGTTAACCCAACAATGGAAAGGAAAATATGATTATCAAATTAAACAGAACAAGGGAAAGGAAAATGTGTTTAAACACATATATCAGGGGTATATCCTTCCCAAGGATAAGCAGAGCATGATATCCTTGGCAGGATATAATGTAGAGAACTCCTTAGGAAAGGGGAGAGAAATTTCATGACATTACCGATGCAACGGTGTTTGGATAATTGATAAGGAAAATTTAGCATTTGCTTTAAATGTTCTTGTTGAAAATCGGAGTATCACAGACATGCTTCGAGATAGCATTGACATGGTCTTCAAGCAAAGGTCGGACTTTGGATACAAAGGATCCATCGGAAACAACCTATAGAATAAGTCTTACAATTTCCTCATGGAAGAATGATTAACCTTGCTAAAAAGGAAAACTATAACAATGGGTCCTCCGGCCCGGTGCGCTAGGCATGTCATCACCTTATCGGTCACATAAAGACCATTGTTATAACTCTTGAAAATATATCCCAACCATCATATCTGACCGAGATTCAGATCTGGTTGGTGTTAGGATATGTCAGACTCAGGATGCCTGAGAAGAAAAAGGGGTAACACAATTGGCTAGATGACATTGTAAGATTCTCGGGAAATGAACTATAGGAGCAAGTTTCGAAACAATAGTTCATCATTAACCAAGGAGAAGATGAGGATGTGGATGATGGACTCAGCGACCATTCATCGAGAATTCCAAAAAGATGGATTCCCACAATTATGTGAACAAGGAGATAATCATTTGGCGGATCAAATGATGTAATGATGTATGCTCGAGGGAAACATACACAACTGAACAATGATAGAAGGGTGTACCCAGGAATCTGGACTAGGTAGCACGATCAATGTTCGAATGATGATTCAATAAGTAATAAACTTCAATGCAATAGGGTTGCTAGAAGTTTAGAATTTACACCTCACAGACCATTTGTCGGTTTTCCGGTTAGAAACAACACGAGGACCAAGGAAAGAATGGTGATGTTAATAAGTATCACTTGTGTCAAGAATTCTTAAGGGTGGTGAATTTCTTGCCACACTCTTGACATGTAAAGGGTAATACTCCAAGGTAAAGAAGAACAGATGCTGGATAGCAAGGAACTCAAGGTATAACACAAAACACGACAAGTTTGTGTTGGAGGGAAGTCAATAAAGTGGTCGATGATAATACAGATCACCGAGGGCAAGGATGGTATTTCTCATCATGAATTCAATCGATATCCTGGAAGAGCTCATAGTGCTCATGATGATCACGACACATTTGTCGCGAGAGTTCATGAAGATGTAATCGATCGGCGATGACATCAAGTCAAAGTAATGATGAAGTGAAAGGTTATTGGAACCAAGGGTACGACACAACTCGAAACCAAGCTTGTTGTTCAAGGCGAAATGGTATGACGATGAGGATCGACGTAAGGTTAGTTCATCGTCGAAAATTGGTGCTCCGAGAATAAGGACCAGGTAGCACCGTTAGAATCGTCACGACAATGATATAGCCAAACAGGCTAGGAATGGCGTGATCGGGTACAAACTCGTACTTATAGAAGCTTACTGAAGAGTTGTTGAACCGAAGAGCGGACTCGGTTCAGTTATCGGTGTTTTTGAGTGTTCAATAACTCAGAGCCCGCGAAAAATTGGAATCAGTGGGAAGGTAGCACTTGATGAAGAACTCATAAGGAGTTATGCAGTTCCATGATAATCTCGAGATACCAGGGGGTAATACTCGATGACAGATCAAAGTAGAAGTTGACTGGGGTTATTGCTCTACAGAAGACAAGTGCTAAAACTTGCACGAGAAATGGTATTTAAAAGAGAACATGGTCGGAGCCACGATTGCAAAAGGCCAGATCCCAGATATAAGATGAACTTATACCAAAGGAGTAATTAATTTAAGAGGAGCCTTAATAACAAGATCTACATCGTGTCCATGGGCATGAACACAAAGTTCAAGGTCGACTCCCACTTCTCCAATGCATAACCTTTCATTCACCTCTCGTATTTCGAAGATGACAATAGTTGTTGAAAGTTTTACCTGGTGCAATACCAGATAAGTATGACTCGTGAAATCTTTCGGGTTCACACCGGTGAGGTAAGGCGTTGGTTCAATCCCATCAGGGCTTCTTACGATCATATAACATAAGCTTCAAGGGTAAATATCACCAACTCGAAAGCAGAGCATGGTTGACAAAAGGAAAGGATACAATTTACCAAAGGCATTATGTATCGGAGAAAGAACTCACAAAGCGACTAATTATGAAGGACACTGTCGGATAACAATCCAACAATGGATCGGGTGATCCACAACGGAGCTGATGTGAGTGTCGGTACTCCATCAGAGGAAGAAAGAATGCACGAGCATCATATTGTAGAACATCAGAGTAATTTGATGCTTAGATAACAAAGGAATTATGATTTCCAAATCAAAGGATCAGAAGCAGACGCTCTGATCAAGGATGGATAAGTTGTATATCCTTAGGGTACAATCAACGACAATTGGATTGGTCGAGAACCAATTCTAGTTAAAAGAATGGCAAGTGTAAGTAGTTATCCATAAGGATTTATCGTTGGTCAGGAATAGCAAAAGTGATGGGCACAAAGTCTCGAGAGAACATCAGATAGTAACTTCGGAATCTTCTGATTAGCAGACGATCATCTGAAGTGAGGGGCTCTCCGGGAGAAAGTACTTGCGAGAACCTAAAGTTAGTTTTGTTTTTGGCAAATTCATTTAACCCGAATAGAAGAAAGTTCAGAATCCCACAGTAAAGATCGAGGAGTAAAAGATCCTAATACCACCCAATGGCGACGTGGGCCCGTAAGGCACACAGCCAAGTTAGTAAAAGTTTTTTTTGCAATGTCTAGACTCGACTTCGGCCAAGGAGTGTGGAAGGGGGATTCCTACAGGCAGTCGGCTCTGATACCAACTTGTGACGCCCCCGATTCAATCGTACACTAATCATGCACGCAAATGTGTACGATCAAGATCAGGGACTCACGGGAAGATATCACAACACAACTCTACAAATAAAATAAGTCATACAAGCATCATAATACAAGCCAGGGGCCTCGAGGGCTCGAATACAAGTGCTCGATCATAGACGAGTCAGCGGAAGCAACAATATCTGAGTACAGACATAAGTTAAACAAGTTTGCCTTAAGAAGGCTAGCACAAACTGGGATACAGATCGAAAGAGGCGCAGGCCTCCTGCCTGGGATCCTCCTAAACTACTCCAGGTCGTCGTCGGCGGGCAGCACGTAGTAGTAGGCACCTCCGGTGTAGTAGGGGTCGTCGTCGACGGTGGCGTCTGGCTCCTGGACTCCAGCATCTGGTTGCGACAACCAGAAAGGAAGGAAAAGGGAGAAAAGGGGGGAGAAAGCAACCGTGAGTACTCATCCAAAGTACTCGCAAGCAAGGAACTACACTACATATGCATGGGTATATGTGTAAGGAGGCCATATTAGTGGACTGAACTGCAGAATGCCAGAATAAGAGGGGGGATAACTAATCCTGTCGAAGACTACGCTTCTGGTCACCTTCGTCTTGCATCAAGTATAAGAGAGTAGATTGAAGTCCTCCAAGTAGCATCTCCAAGTAACATCTTCAAGTAGCATCGCATAGCATAATCCTACCCGGCGATCCTCTCCTCGTCGCCCTGCGGAAAAGCGATCACCGGGTTGTCTGTGGAACTTGGAAGGGTGTGTTTTATTAAGTATCCGGTTCTAGTTGTCATAAGGTCAAGGTACAACTCCAAGTCGTCCTGTTACCGAAGATCACGGCTATTCGAATAGATTAACTTCCCTGCAGGGGTGCACCACATAGCCCAACACGCTCGATCCCATTTGGCCGGACACACTTTCCTGGGTCATGCCCGGCCGCGGAAGATCAACACGTCGCAGCCCCACCTAGGCACAACAGAGAGGCCAGCACGCCGGTCTAAACCTAAGCGCGCAGGGGTCTGGGCCCATCGCCCTGAGCACACCTGCACGTTGCGTGGGCGGCCGAAAGCAGACCTAGCCTAGTGGCGTTCCAGTCCAATTCGGCGCGCGCCGCTCCGTCGCTGACGTCTGAAGTGCTTCGGCTGATACCACGACGTCGGGATACCCATAACTACTCCCACGTAGATGGTTAGTGCGTATAGGCTCGTAGCCAGACTCAGATCAAATACCAAGATCTCGTTAAGCGTGTTAAGTGTCCGCGAACGCCGAACAGGGCCAGGCCCACCTGTCTCCTAGGTGGTCTCAACCTGCCCTGTCGCTCCGCCACAAAGTAACAGTCGAGGGCCGTCGGGAACCCAGGCCCACCTCTACCGGGATGGAGCCACCTGTCCTTTCAGCCCCCTCATCAGAATCACTTGCGGGTACTCAATGAGCTGACCCGACTTTAGTCACCATCTGTAAAGTATGTATGTATGTATAGTATATACCCGTGATCACCTCCCAAGTGATCACGGCCCGATAGTATAGCAAGGCAGACTGACAAGAATGTAGGGCCAATGATGATAAACTAGCATCCTATACTAAGCATATAGGATTGCAGGTAAGGTATCAACAGATGTAGCGACAATATCAGGCTATGCATCAGAATAGGATTAACGAAAGCAGTAACATGCTACACTACTCTAATGCAAGCAGTATAGAGGAGAATAGGCGATATCTGGTGATCAAAGGGGGGGCTTGCCTGATTGCTCTGGCAAGGAGGGGTCGTCAACTCCGTAGTCGAACTGGGCAGCAGCAGCGTCGGTCTCGTAGTCTACCGGAGAGAAGAGGGGGAAGAAACAATGAATACAAGGTAAACAGATGCATATCGATGCATGACATGTCAAGAAGTGATGCTAGGCGTGCCCTAACGTGGTACGAGGAGGTACTGGTTAAGGGGGAAACATCCGGGAAAGTATCCCCGGTGTTTAGGGTTTTCGGGCAGAGGAGCCGGAGGGGAAAAGTTGCAGGTTCGATAGGTTAGGGGTGTGTGGCTGACGAACGGACTGCGTATCCGGATTCGTCTCGTCGTTCTGAGCAACTTTCATGTTGAAAATATTTTAATCCGGATTACGGACTAAAAGATATGATTTTTAAAAGATTTTATTAATTTCAGAAATTTAATTAATTATTTAATTAATTTCGAAAATGCTTTTATGACATCAGCATGATGTCATGCTGACATCATCAGTCAACAGGGTTGACCGAGTCAACCCTGACAGGTGGGTCCCGCATGTCATTCTCTAATATCTAATTAACCTAATCAGAGTTAATTAACATTAGTTAATTAGGTTAATTAGTGATTAGGGTTAATTAATCAGAATTAATTAGACTAATTAATTACTTACTTAATTAATTAATTAATTAATTAGTTAATTAGTTTTAATTCATTTTCATTTTTATTTTTAATTAATTATATTTATTGTTTTTATTTAATTTATTATTTATTATTTTATTTTTATTTTTATTATTATTATTTTTTTATTATTATTTTTTTATTTATTTATTTTTTAAACGTTCTGGGGCGGGGCCCCCATGTCATCGGCAGAGAGGGGGGGGTGGACCGGTCAGCCCAGCTGACCGAGTCAACCAGATCGGCAGGGGGGGCCCTGGGCCCACCAGTCAGTGGCCCAGGCGTGGCCCCGGTTCGTGCCACGTCGGCAGTGGCTGGCGGCTTGACGCCGGCGATGCCAGAACGCGGCGGAGGGCCTCGGGCCTTCGACGGGAGCACGCTACGGGGGGGGGGGCCGAGGGGGGGCTTGCGCGGCGCGGAGCAGCACGGGCTCGGCCCCGTGACCATTTGGTCACCGGGGGGGGCGCCGGCGACGAGATCCACGGCAGGGGGGGGGGAAAGGGATGTTCGGGTGCGGCGTGCTCGCCGGCGAGCGGCTCGGGCGGAGGAGAGGAGAGAGGGAGGCCGGGAACGGCATGGCCGCGGGCGGCGCACCGCGTGACTGCGAGGGGCGGCCGGAGCCGGCGACGGGGAGGCCAGGGGCGTCGGCGGCGTTCGGGAGGGGACTAGGGGGAGAGAGGGGACCGATGGGGGGGGAGTGCTCACGGGGGGGGAGCGTGGGGTCTATGCGAGCTGCTCGGTGGCGGTCGGGGTCGGCCGTTGAGGAGGAGGGCGAGGAGGCGGCCGACGGCGACGGGATCCGTTGAGGTGGGGGGGGGTCGGGGACGACCCCGCGGCGGCGAGGGGGCCTTGCGCCCAGCGCGGCAGGTCGGGGAGGTGCGGACGGGGCGGCGGGGGTCGCCGGCGTCGGGGGGGGAGGGGGCGACGGGATCGGGCAGCTCCCGATCCGGACGGCGCGGGGGAGGAGAAGGAGGGGATCGGGGGGGGAGGAGTGAGGTGGGTCGTGGGTTAGGGTTTTCCCCTGGTGGGATAAGGAGGAGGGGGTGGGGTGCGGCTGGGCCGGCCTGGCGGCCCGATGGCCTGCTGGGCCGTGGCCCAGCGGGGGGGGGGGGTCTCTCTCTTCTTTTCTTTTCTGTGATATGACTAGTTTTCTTTTATTTTAGTTTTACAAAATACACCAATGGTTCCTAAATTGGTATTGCTAATACATACTACTGCCACATTAATCTGGGTAACTAAATAAAATAGTTTAATATTTTATTTATTGTAAAAGGAATTCAACTAATTGTTTTGCTACTATTCAAAACATTTTAGAGTATTTATGCGTTTTATAAAAGTGTGGTTCCTCCACCATAATTACTTATGAATTAGTTGGAACCACCCGAACACTTTAGTTTTAATATTTGAAAACTTTTATTTTTTTTGACTTTATTTTGAATTTGAATTTTGAATCGGATTTGAACTAACGCGAGATTCGTCAACAGTAACCGAGGTGATGTGGCATCATTAGTGGGGATTACTGTAGCTTAATTACCCGGGCGTCACAGCCTAGGTGAGAGGTGGGCCTGGCCCTGGTCGGCGTCCGCGGTTACTTCGACATAACACGCATAACGAGTTCTTGGTATTTGATCTGAGTCTGGCCATTTGGTCTACACGCACTAACCATCTACGCGGGAGTAGTTATGGGTATCCCGGCGTCGTGGTATCAGCCGAAGCTCTTTTGACGTCAGCGACTGAGTGGCGCGCGCCGCATTGGACCGTAAGCTCGCGCTTGTATTAAGGGGGCTAGGTCTGCTTCCGGCCGCGTACGCAACGTGCAGGTGTGCATAGGGCGATGGGCCCAGACCCCTGCGCGCATAGGTTTAGACCGGCGTGCTGACCTCTCTGTTGAGCCTAGGTGGGGCTGCGACGTGTTGATCTTACGAGGCCGGGCATGACCCAGAAAAGTGTGTCCGGCCAAATGGGATCGAGCGTGTTGGGTTATGTGGTGCACCCCTGTAGGGAAGTTTATCTATTCGAATAGCCGTGTCCCTCGGTAAAAGGACGACCCGGAGTTGTACCTTGACCTTATGACAACTAGAACTGGATACTGAATAAATTACACCCTCCCAAGTGCCAGATACAACCCGGTGATCGCTCTCTAACAGGGCGACTTGGAGGGGATCACCGGGTAGGATTATGCTATGCGATGCTACTTGGAGGACTTCAATCTACTCTCTTCTACATGCTGCAAGATGGAGATTGCCAGAAGCGTAGTCTTCGACAGGACTAGCTATCCCCCTTTTATTCTGACATTCTGCAGTTCAGTCCACTGATATGCCCCCTTATACATATACCCATGCATATGTAGTGTAGCTCCTTGCTTGCGAGTACTTTGGATGAGTACTCACGGTTGCTTCTCTCCCTCTTTTCCCCCTTTTCCTTTCTATCTGGTTGTCGCAACCAGATGCTGGAGTCCAGGAGCCAGACGCCACCGTCGAAGACGACACCTACGACACTGGAGGTGCCTACTACTACGTGCAGGCCGCTGACGACGATCAGGAGTAGTTAGGAGGATCCCAGGCAGGAGGCCTGCGCCTCGTTCGATCTGTATCCCAGTTTGTGCTTGCCTTCTTAAGGCAAACTTGTTTAACTTATGTCTGTACTCAGATATTGTTGCTTCCGCTGACTCGTCTATGATCGAGCACTTGTATTCGAGCCCTCGAGGCCCCTGGCTTGTATTATGATGCTTGTAAGACTTATTTATGTTGTGGAGTTGTGATGTGATATCTTCCCGTGAGTCCCTGATCTTGATCGTACACATTTGCGTGCATGATTAGTGTACGGTCAAATCGGGGGCGTCACAAGTTGGTACCAGAGCCGACTGCCTGTAGGAATCCCCCTTTCCACACTACTTGGCCGAAGTCGAGTCTAGACATTACAAAAACTTTTACTAACATGGCTGTGTGTCTTACGGGCCCACGTCGCCATTGGGTGGTACTAGGATCTTTTACTCCTCGACCTTTACTCTGGGACTCTGAACTTTCTTCTACTTGGGTTAAACGAATTTACTAACTCTAACACTAGGATCCCGTGACCGCATTCACCCCAAAGTTGGATAAGCCATAGTTGTTTCTTAGGATAGTATTTTGAACAATTCACACACTGTCATTTGACTCCTTTGAAACGTCTTTGCTTTCAGATGGAACCCACGAGGCAGGTCGTGCGCCACACGACGGCCATTGGTGCCTCGGGATCACCGGCTATGCTAGCTGAGATGATGACCTATCTGGGTTATCGCTGGCACCCTGAGTACACCGTCTACGAGGAGTACCAGGACTTTAACCAGGAGCAGTACCGTGCCATCGTCCACCTCTACTCGCGGGAGTATGACTCCTCTACTGTGCTGCACACCGCACATGGTGTTGGTGTGACCATCGATATGGCTGTCCACGATGCTGCCTATGCTGCTCTGACACGTCTTCGTGGAGAGTATCGGGAGTTGGACACCTCCCCTTTCAGGCACATTGCTATCGCATTTGATGTTGGTGCGGAGGGATACTATACTGCTGCCTACTCCACTGTCACCCGAGAGCCCTTCTACCATCAGAACCTGGTTCTGCATGCTGATGGGCTGGATCGAGCTAACCGAGCTCTTCGCCACGAGATGTACACCACCCGTCAGCACTTTTACCGTGCTCTGACGCTGCTGCACCCCTTTGTCCGGTCTGGACAGCTACCGTGTACTGCGATCTACCCAGCCAGGACCGTGATGCCCCACGGTGTCGGTTGGCCAGAGGTGGGAGGCTACTCTCCCGCACTTGGTCCTCTTCTGCCACCTGAGTGTCGGGCTCTACACCTGAGTATCCGCGGCCCCCAGTCTGCTGACGTGGAGGGCTATCCGTTGCCTCACTACCAGCTGTCGGGCTACGATTACCTCCACAGTACCTCTTGGGACTGATGTAGGCTTGCTTGTAGTGTTAGATGCATTCTCCGCGAGCCTGTGTGCCGCCTATGATGTTTTAGTCTATGTACTGAACTCTATGCATGACCCCTTTTGTAAGTTATGCCGACTACTATGTAGTAGCTATCGTGCTCCTTTCATTATGCATGTTTCATCATGAATGAACCTTGTCTTTGCAAATTTCTCAATGCCGAACCCCTGTTATATATTAGCAGGATGGTTAGACCAAGTGGTCGTGGTAGTGGTGGCAATGCCCCACCACCACCTGAGTACATGGCTGGTATGATCCAACAGTTCGAACTGAACCGCCAATTCATGGAAAATATGATGGCTCAGTTTCCTCGCCCCAATATGGACCAGCAGCCAGCCCAAGTGACACTTCAAGATTTCATACGCCTCAACCCAGCCATCTACCGCAGCTCAACTCAGCCTCTGGATGCTGATGACTGGCTCCGTGACATCACCTATGAGATGGAGTCTGCTGATGTAGCCCCTGCCAGCTATGTCACCTTTGCTTCCTTCTTCTTGAAGGGACCCGCACCTCAATGGTGGGACAGCCACAGGCGTACTCTGCCAGCTGGAACAATCATCACATGGCCAGACTTCCAAGCAGCTTTCCGTGCCCGCTTCATTCCTCAGGGAGTCATGGACCGGAAGAAGCGTGAGTTCCGCAACCTCACCCAAGGCAACAAAACTGTTGAAGCTTATCAACGGGAGTTTCTGGACTTGTCTCGCTATGCTGAAGAGGACATTGCAACTGATGCACGCAGACAGGAGAAGTTCCGTGATGGCCTTCAAGCTGACATCAAGCTCGCACTTCTAGTGCATGACTTTGCTGATTTCGCCACCTTTGTGAACAAGGCCATCAATGTCGAAACTGGTCTGCAGGAATACCAGAGCTCTCACAGGCGCAACCGTGACACGGGCTCATCTTCGGGCTCGCCCTCACAGAAGCGTAAGATATGGATCCCGAACAGCATGTACCGTCCAAATGCATCCGCCCCAAGGCAGACCTATGCTGCACCTCGTCTGCCTCCACCACCATCTAGGCAGTCAAGACTTCCAGCTCCACCATCCCAAGCTCCTGTTCCCACTCCCAATAATGGTCTGTGCTACAAGTGTGGACAACCAGGTCACCGTGCCAGGGACTGCAATCAGAATCAGAATCAACTTGCCCTTCCAGCAACTGGCCGTGGTAACAACCAGCCCCGCAACAACAATGCTAAGTCTTATGGTCGTGCTCATGCCAACCACATTGATCTCAACGAAGCTCAAGACCAGCCTGCTACTGTGATGGGTACACTCCTCGTAAATTCAGTACCAGCTTCCGTTCTATTTGATACAGGTGCATCGCATTCATTCATGTCAAAAGATTTTGCATACAAGCACGACGTTAAATGTGAGGAGATGAACACCTCTGTATTGGTCAAAACCCCCGTGGGACAGTGTCAAACCTCCCTGGTTGGCATCGACGTCCCCGTGGAAATCGAAGGGCTGGAATTCTGTGCCTCTCCCATTATCCTGAAGTCGTCTAACATCGACCTCATTTTGGGTATGGATTGGTTGAAAGCGCATACTGCTTCTATAGTTTGCGCCACTAAGACCGTCCATCTGCTACACCCTTCAGATGAGATAGTTACTTACCAAGCCCATCTGGTGCAAAATGCCGAGGCAAGGCTCTATGCATTGAATGCATTGAATGCTGCACCACTCGAGGGCATTGAAAACATTCCCGTTGTACGTGAATTCCTCGACGTCTTTCCTGAAGAACTTCCAGGGATTCCCCCTTCTAGAGCTGTCGAATTCATCATCGACTTGAAACCGGGCACCACTCCTATAGCCAAGCGACCCTACAAAATGCCGCCGCATGAACTCCTTGAGCTTAAGGAGGAAATCGACAAATCTCTTCGCAAAGGATTCATTCGCCCAAGTTGCTCTCCTTGGGGAGCACCTTCTCTCTTTGTCAAGAAGAAGGATGGGACAAACCGATTAGTTCAAGACTACCGTCCTATAAACCAAGCTACCATTCAGAATAAATACCCTCTTCCTCGGATCAATGATCTGTATGATCAACTGGCGGGTTCGTCAGTGTTCTCTAAGCTCGACTTGAGGTTGGGTTACCACCAGATCCGTGTTCGCGAAGAGGATATCCCAAAGACCGCCTTCGTGACTCGATATGGTTCATACGAGTACACCGTCATGTCTTTCGGTTTAACCAATGCTCCAGCCACCTTCTCTCGTCTGATGAACTATATATTCATGGATTACCTCGACAAGTTCGTTGTGGTTTATCTGGATGATATCCTGGTATTTTCCAAGAACGAAGAAGAACATGCTGAACATCTTCGACTTGTGCTGGAAAAGCTACGAGAGCATCAACTATATGCCAAGTTCTCCAAATGTGAATTCTGGCTACCGGAAGTAACCTATCTTGGGCATGTCATCTCTAAGGATGGTATTGCCGTCAACCCCGAGCGAGTTCAGGCTATTCTTGATTGGACTCCTCCCAAGAACGTTAAGCAAGTCAGAAGTTTTCTCGGTCTCGCCAGCTATTGTCGTCGATTCGTCGAGAACTTCTCCAAGATCGCCAGGCCTCTGACTAACCTGTTGCATAAGGGCGTCAAGTTCCAATGGATAGACAAATGTCAGGAAAGTTTCCAGGCACTCAAAGACAAGTTGACTTCTGCCCCAGTTCTAGCTCCACCTGATATTAAGAAGGACTTCGTCATTTACTGCGACGCTTCCCGTCAAGGATTAGGCTGTGTCCTAATGCAAGACCGCAAAGTGATTGCTTATGCCTCTCGGCAATTGCGCCCTCACGAAGAGAACTACCCAGTTCACGACCTCGAACTTGCTGCTGTCATTCATGCGCTGAAGCAGTGGCGACATTACCTTCTCGGTAATCGTTGCGAGATCTTCACTGACCACCAAAGTCTGAAGTATCTGTTTACTCAGCCAGATCTGAACCTCTGTCAACAGAGATGGATGGAGCTTGTTGCAGACTTTGACTTGGGTATTTCCTATACTCCAGGCAAGGCTAATGTAATGGCTGATGCCTTCAGCCGCAAGTCTTACTGCAACCACCTCCAGGTTCACAAAGTTCAGCCCTCGCTTGTTGAAGAATTCAGGAAGCTGAACCTCCATATTGTTCCTCCGGGTGCACTCGCTCCCCCTCCTAAGGAGTTTGGCAAGGTGAACCTCCACGTTGTTACCCAGGGTTCCCTCAATACCCTAGTTGCTAAACCAGATCTCGAGGACAGCATCAAAAGGCTACAGAAGTATGACTCTGAAGCCCACAAGATTAAGCGCTACCTCGCAGAAGGAAAGCCCTCATTCTTCACCATTGCTGAAGATGGCACCTTATACTTCAAGGGCCGCCTAGTGGTGCCATGTGCAGAGAAGAACCTGGATATGACACAGGAAGTTATGAAAGAAGCTCATGATACGCCTCTATGTATCCACCCTGGTAGTACAAAGATGTACCAAGACATCCGTCAGAGATTCTGGTGGTCTAATATGAAGCAAGACATTGCTCGATATGTTGCTGAGTGTGACGTTTGCCGTCGTATCAAAGCAGAACATCAAAGGCCTGCTGGAACTCTGCAACCTATCTCTATTCCTGAATGGAAATAGGACCATGTTGAGATGGACTTTGTCACTGGATTTCCCAAATCACAGAAAGGTAATGATGCTATTCTTGTCGTCATTGACCGGCTTTCCAAAGTTACACATTTCCTGGCGGTCAAAGAAACGATCACTGCTAGCCAGTTGGCAACGCTCTATATGTCCAGGATTGTTTCACTCCACGGTATTCCATTGGTTATCAGCTCAGACCGTGGTAGCTTATTCACTTCAAGATTCTAGGCAAGTTTCCAAGAAGCTATGGGAACTCATCTGTCATTCAGTACTGCGTTTCATCCTCAATCGCAAGGGCAAGTTGAACGCGTCAACCAAGTTCTCAAAGATATGCTTCGAGCTTGTGTTATTTCCTTCGGCAAGAAATGGGAGGAATCTCTCCCGTATGCTGAGTTCTCTTATAATAATAGCTATCAAGCTAGTCTGAAGATGGCCCCCTTCGAAGTGTTATATGGACGAAAGTGCCGAACCCCTCTAAACTGGTCAGAAACTGGGGAACGTCCACTCTTTGGTCTGGATATTATCCAAGATGTCGAAGAACAAGTTCGCATTATTCGTGAGAATCTCAAGACTGCTCAGTCACGTCAGAAGAGTCAGTATGACCGTCATCATAAAGACATGGTCTATCAACCTGGCGAAAAGGCTTATCTTCGAGTCACACCTATGAAGGGTGCTCACCGCTTCGGGATCAAGGGCAAACTAGCTCCTCGCTATATTGGCCCATTCACTATTCTCGAAAGGCGTGGAAAAGTGGCATACCAACTGGAGCTTCCGCCGAACCTTTCTCAGGTTCACGATGTGTTCCATGTGTCACAGCTCCGCCGTTGCTTCAAGGACCCAATCCGAGCAGTGGATCATGAAGTGCTCGAATTGCAGCAGGACCTCTCCTATAAGGAGCATCCGGTCCGCATTCTCGACCAAGCTGAACGCCGCACACGTCAGAAGGCGATCAAGTTTCTCAAGGTCCAGTGGTCGCACCATTCTGAAGATGAGGCCACTTGGGAACGCGAGGATCGCCTGCGTGATGAATACCCCGCACTGTTTCCTTCTACCTCCTAAATCTCGGGACGAGATTTCTTGTAGTGGAGGAGATTTGTAACGCCCGGATAATCATGCTACAGTAATCTCACGTTAATCATGACACGTCACCTCGGTTACTGTTGTTAACCGTGCGATGATCCAAAACCGTTTCAAAATTCAAATTTAAATTAATGCCGACAGAAAAAGGTTTTCAAAAATTGAAACAAAATGTTCGGTGGGTGCCAAATATTACAAGGGTAATTATACTAAAGAAAACATATTTTTATAAAATGCCTAAATGCGTTTAAATGAATTAAAACAGAAAAGAAAATAAATAAATAAAAAGAAAATACAAAAGAAAACAGAACAAACAAAAAAAAGAGAAGGAGAAGCCCCCCCTGGCCCCTGGCCCAACTGGGCCGACCCCAGGCCCAGCCGGCCTGGCCCACCTCCCCGGGTTGCCCTTTCCCCCCTGTTCCCCCGACCGGGGTCGCAACAGGCGCGTCCCCGCCGGACCCCCCCCCCCCCCGCCGGCGTCGAGGATAAGGACGCCAGCGCCCCCGCCTCCTCGGGCCCCTCTCCCACTCGCCCCCGCTCACCCTCTCGGCCTCTGCGCCTCTCCCTCTCCCCCCCAGATCCACGCCGCTCCCTCCTTCCCCACCGCTCGAGCGCGGTCGCCGACGTGCCGCCGTCGTTCCCGCGGCCACCAAGCCCCGTTCTCCTCCCCGACGTGTCCACGAGCTCCGCCGCGTCGAGCCCGTCCTCCCCGACCACCTGCTCGAGCCGGGACCCCCTACATCACCCCCAACGCCGTCGCCTTCTTCCTCGGGTCGCCGCCGTCTTCTTCGACTCCGGCGACTGCTGCTGCTACTAAGCCTCTCACCGGCCTCCGTGTGCCACGTGGTGAGCTCCTCTACCTCCTACCCTTCTCCGTTTGCTCTCGCGCGAACCTTAGCTAGCTCTCACGATGAGGCCGAACGCGTCGCCGCGGAGCTCGCCGCCGACGCGTCTCCGGTGACGGTTTGGTCACGGGCCCGTACCCATTAGACTCGCCGCACCACGTAGTTCCTCCCCAGCCTCCTCTTTTGCGCAATAGCGTGCTGCCTCGCCGTTTCCGTCTTCGACCGAAGCCGCTCCGCCGCTGGCCTCGACGCCGGCGCCGATTCCAGCCAACTCCGGCGACGCCACCACCGCTGTTCGACGCGCGTTGCTCCGCTCGTTCGAACGCGCCCTCGCGCGCGCGAAATGGTTGCCCGTAGGCGAAATCCGACGAGGTCCAAAGCCCTCCGCCGTGTTTGGCGTCACCGGCGACGTGCCGCCGGCCGCCGCTGACGTGGCACACCTAGGGCCACCCCGGGTCACTGCCAGCGGGCCCCGCGGGCCCCGTTGACTGGGTTGACCCAGTCAACATGCTGACTGGGCGTCTCTGTGACGCTGACATGCGGGCCCCGCCGCGTAAATAAACTACATAAAATGTTTTTATAAAATAAAACTAATTAATTAATCTAAATAGGCACTGACAGGTGGGGCCTACCTGCTAATAACCTTGTTTAAGTTAGTTATAAAACTCTGTTAGTGCCCTGTCAATGACATGTGGGTCCCACTGGACCCACCTATCTGGTTTGACTGGTCAGCCGACCTGTTGACCTGCTGACGTCAGCGTTACCTCATGCTGACGTCATAATTCATTTTTGCTAAATTCAAATAATTCCAGAAATTCAAATAATCTTTGAAAATTCATATCTTTTAAACCGTAACTCGGATGAAAATGTTTTCTACATGAAAGTTGCTCAGAACGACGAGACGAATCCGGATACGCAGTCCGTTCGTCCACCACACCTCCCAAACCTATCGAACTCGCAACTTTCCCCCTCCGGTCCATCTGTCCGAAAACGCAAAACATCGGGAATACTTTCCCGGATGTTCCCCCCCTTCGCCGGTACCACCTACTGTCGCGTTAGGACACACCTAGCACTGCTCATTGTCATGTCACGCATCGTCATGCTTATGTTTGCATTGTATTTACTGTTTCTTCCCCCTCTTCTCTCCGGTAGACTACGAGACCGACACTGCTGCTGCCCAGTTCGACTACGGAGTTGACGACCCCTCCTACTTGCCAGAGAAACCAGGCAAGCCCCCCCCCCTTGATCACCAGATATCGCCTATTCTTCTCTATACTGCTTGCATTAGAGTAGTGTAGCATGTTACTGCTTTCCGATATCCTATCCTGATGCATAGCCTATCCTTGCTACTACTGTTATTACCTTTACCTGCAATCCTACATGCTTAGTATAGGATGCTAGTTTTCCATCAGTGGCCCTACATTCTTGTCCGTCTGCTGTGCTATACTATCGGGCCGTGATCACCTGGGCGGTGATCATGGGTATATATTTATATACTATATACATGACACATGTGATGACTAAAGTCGGGTCGGCTCGTAGGAGTACCCGCAAGTGGATCTTTGTGGCGGAGCGACAGGGCAGGTTGAGACCGCCTAGGTGAGAGGTGGGCCTGGCCCTGGTCGGCGTCTGCGGTTACTTCGACATAACACGCATAACGAGTTCTTGGTATTTGATCTGAGTCTGGCCATTTGGTCTACACGCACTAACCATCTACGCGGGAGTAGTTATGGGTATCCCGGCGTCGTGGTATCGGCCGAAGCTCTTTTGACGTCAGCGACTGAGTGGCGCGCGCCGCATTGGACCGTAAGCTCGCGCTTGTATTAAGGGGGCTAGGTCTGCTTCCGGCCGCGTACGCAACGTGCAGGTGTGCATAGGGCGATGGGCCCAGCTGACCTCTCTGTTGAGCCTAGGTGGGGCTGCGACGTGTTGATCTTACGAGGCCGGGCATGACCCAGAAAAGTGTGTCCGGCCAAATGGGATCGAGCGTGTTGGGTTATGTGGTGCACCCCTGCAGGGAAGTTTATCTATTCGAATAGTCGTGTCCCTCGGTAAAAGGACGACCCGGAGTTGTACCTTGACCTTATGACAACTAGAACTGGATACTGAATAAAATACACCCTTCCAAGTGCCAGATACAACCCGGTGATCGCTCTCTAACAGGGCGACGAGGAGGGGATCGCTGGGTAGGATTATGCTATGCGATGCTACTTGGAGGACTTCAATCTACTCTCTTCGACATGCTGCAAGATGGAGATGGCCAGAAGCGTAGTCTTCGACAGGACTAGCTATCCCCCTTTTATTCTGACATTCTGCAGTTCAGTCCACTGATATGCCCCTTTATACATATACCCATGCATATGTAGTGTAGCTCCTTCCTTGCGAGTACTTTGGATGAGTACTCACGGTTGCTTCTCTCCCTCTTTTCCCCCTTTTCCTTTCTATCTGGTTGTCGCAACCAGATGCTGGAGTCCAGGAGCCAGACGCCACCGTCGACGACGACACCTACGACACTGGAGGCGCCTACTACTACGTGCAGGCCGCTGACGACGACCAGGAGTAGTTAGGAGGATCCCAGGCAGGAGGCCTGCGCCTCGTTCGATCTGTATCCCAGTTTGTGCTAGCCTTCTTAAGGCAAACTTGTTTAACTTATGTCTGTACTCAGATATTGTTGCTTCCGCTGACTCGTCTATGATCGAGCACTTGTATTCGAGCCCTCGAGGCCCCTGGCTTGTATTATGATGCTTGTATGACTTATTTATGTTGTAGAGTTGTGTTGTGCTATCTTCCCGTGAGTCCCTGATCTTGATCGTACACATTTGCGTGCATGATTAGTGTACGGTCAAATCGGGGGCGTCACAACTACTCTCGCGGCAATACAGTACTCAAGTGGGTGGCACTGGCAATAGCCCAAAGATGGGCCTCCTCTTTGATCTTCGCGACGAGCATCATTGTCGTTGCGGCGGTGTTATGAAAAACCCTTGCATTGCACTCTTTCCAAATCTCCCAAGACATAAGCATGAACAAGGAGGCGAGAGCCTTTCTCTTATCTCCACGATCAATCACATTTTTAATCCACCATTCTCGAACTGAAGCCTCATTTTGCCAGCTCCTCACCACATCACCCTGTAGACCAAGCCGCGCTGCAACCTCGATCCAGACACGCTGGGAGAACCTGCATTGGAAGAGAAGGTGTGCCATGGTTTCGGACTTTCCTGCAAAGCGGGCAGAGGTTGCAGTTCGGCCATCCACGACGGTGCAATTGATCGGCCGTCCATACTCTGTTTTGAATTATCAACCAAGCAAAATATTTGCATTTCGGAGGGGCCCAACCCTTCCAAACAGCAGCAGGCATGATGCTTGTCGTCTGTCCCGCAAACTGTGCCATATAGGCAGTCGACGCTGAGTGTCACACCCTAATAAACTACAATGTCAAAAGGCCTGGGTGATTTACTTCGTTGTCATTTATAATCCCAGTAGATAGAGCGAGGAGTATGATATTTGTTCTATTATGAGTTTGTACACACATTTTGTTCATTATAGATAGACTGTTTTAAACCATGTATGTTGCTAAACTGCTATTATTAGGTTTTGTCTGTATTTGTTTCCACCAACGGACTGGCAATTCCTTCTTCTCCAGGTGAAGTACGTAACTAAGGGCTGCTGCTGCTGTTCTCACAAGTTTGTGAGTGTTGAATTAATGTGGTCGTCTTTGTGTACATATATGTTATGTGGAAGAATTTACTGAACGTATGACCTAGTCCAAATAAGTTTGTAGTGTAACATGCTGCTTTATACTCCCTCCGTTCTTAAATATTTGTCTTTCTAGAGATTTCAATAAATGACTACATACGGAGCAAAATGAGTGTATCTACACTCTAAAATATGTCTATATACATCTGTATGTGGTAGTCCATTTAAAATCTCTAAAAAGACAAATATTTAGGAATGGAGGGAAGGTCAGCTTATGTCAGATTCCGTTGTATCCTTTTTGTCATGGTTGTGGTTAGTACGTAGCTCTTCTCTTCAGCTAGACCCAAGGGAGATTTGGAGTGCATTTCTGATTTGGTTAACAGTCATCCGCGCAACAAAAGGTGCATATCCCCCTATGTACCAGAATGGGAAGGTAGTATGGATGTTGTACTGCAAAAGAAACTTGCAAAAAAATATCCAGGCTGCTAGTATAATAAAATTAGTAATTACAGGAAACTGGAAAACAGTGACCGGTAAACCAACAAACAATCGGATTTCCTTTATAAATCTTTGTTCAAGGACTGTATCAATGTGTTTTGATTAATCAAATGTGGTTCAAGTTAGGCAAATAAATAGTTCCATTGCAAGCGATTTTCGGGTGGTGTTGAAACATTTGTCTCAAATAACTGAAGCGATTCCAGTTAATTTTTTTTTAAGATGAATTCCAGTTTGTTGCAATGGGAACGTTATCACATACTCCCTTCACACCAAAATAAGTGTCTCAGCTCTCAACTTTGTACTAGGTTTAGTATAAAATTGTACTGAAGTTAAGACACTTATTTTGCCGTGGAAGATGGGGGACTGGCGGGCGGAGAAGCGACCGATGGAGGCGGCGGATCTGGAGGCGGAGCGCAGGAGGGAGCGGGAGCTGTGAGACAAGGCAAGAAGGCGATGCGGGGCAGGCTCAGAGACAGGGACGACAGGGAGGCGCGTGGTGTTCCGCCGGACCAGATGGGGCGCGAGGGGGATTGGGGTCCTCCTCCCCCCTGGTGGATCCAGCAGCAAGACAGGAAAAAGAAGAAGGCGAACCAGCGGAGCCGCGAGCTCGACAGCAAGGAGATGGAGCATCCCTTATGTGGTGGTGGCCATGGGGATCTTCTTGCCAAGAAGCCGAGGGCGCTGGCGAAGCCGCTAGCTGTGGCATACCCGTCCTCCAACGGAACGACGGGCGAGCCCATTCCGGTTGTACGGAAATCTCCTAATTGAATGGCCTCATTCTTCCAGGGCAGCAGGGTGATCATGGCCTTGTTAATCGACGCGAAATCCCCTCCGGTCATGCGGTAAAACTTGTTGAACACTGCCATAATGTCGTCTTTGACCGTGGGCCAGCACGCCCGGAAGAACGTGCCCGTGAACCAGTCAGGCCCTAGGGCCCTCTCTGCCGGCGACACGCACACCGCCGCCCACACCTCGGCCTTGGAGAAGGGGCTCAAAACTATTAATTGTCTTGACTTCTTATACTTCTAGACATAGCCGTGTCGGTGAAGGTAATGGAATTGAACAGTTGCATGATTCATAGGGTGACTGCCTGGTTTGATGGGCTAATGTGCTGAAATGCTTCAAAGGGTAAGAAGATTGTTGGAACATAGTTTGTGAGATTTGGACTGTGTTTCCTCAATTGACTGTTTGTCGTAATTTTGAATAAAAAATAGCATCCTGAGCACTCTGACTTGTGCTTTGCCCAGGCTTTGTATATTGTGATGGTGTTCAAATTATCCTTGTGCCTAGGCCATGTACATAGGTCTCCCTTGGTTTAGCTGTTTCATAATTGTTAAGTTGAAAGCAAGTTATCAGTAGTCTAATTGTTATTAGAAACAACAGTCGCATCATTCAACTCCCCCACTCACAACAAGCCATGTTAAAAGGCCGAAAGACTTATTTTGTTGTCATTGGTATTCATAGGACATATAGCCAGGAATATGATAGTTGTTATAGAGCTCTTGTTTATGTTGCAGAGCTGATCACGAGTTTGTTATGCAAAGCTTGCTCATGCACTGTACTATTTTACATAGGTACTGTTCAGTATCAGGCTAATGACAAGATTGATAATTTTGTTTCCAAACAGGTGAAGGAATGGCTGCTGCAGTTCTCAGTGAGTTTGTCACATCAAATCAATGGTGTCTGCTATTTTTATATGCTATCTTAAAAATATTGCCATGTCTTAGTCTAGCCAAGTTTCTAATGTAGCAAGATGCTTTTGAATACCTAATCCAGGGAATTTCTGCTTCCCCAAGTATTATTAAGTCGGATTTCAGTTGTATCTTGCTTCCTTTGTATGGTTGTGCTTGGCAGCTCTTCTATTCAGCAATGTGTGTTTCAGGCCCCAAGTATCGCCTAAATTTACATGCTTGTGTATTCTTCTCAGATGTGGTATGAAAAGCATACCATCACAGTCGATGCACTGTGGTCATGATCCGCTGGTGCTCTTTTTGTCCCTGAGATTAATAGCAGGAGATTAATCTGGGCAAGTGTGGGCCTGCCTGAGAGATACAGATTATCATATTAGAGAGAGGAAAAATGGAACTTATTTGGTCTGAACTAACTGAATTATAGGAGAAAAGCGGCATGCTGGGTGAGCACAGTTAGAATATTCATTTCAGCAGCTAGACAATGTTTGATCCAAATGTGGTCTTATATTACATCCAATCGATCCTATGGTGGTGTCATGTTGTATAATCTTTCTTATCCAGACAAGCTCTGGTAGAAATTAGTGCCTACACGACTTTTTAGTCCTCCTAAAAGTTTGGTAGTGTGTCACCTGCAGTCCTATCCATGGTGCATCAGCTTTGACTAGCACGGGTGGCGGGTTGACTACTGACATGCAGCATTTTTTTTGCACAACCCCCACCCCCCCACCCCCCCCCCCCCCCCCGCGCGCGCGTCATCTCTTCTAATTTTGTGGACCTCCTCCTTGCATACATCCTTTCTGTTCCCTTCCTCCCCTCCAATAGCCACAGTCCACCTCGGCACCTGAACATCATGAACGTGATGAACTTTAGCGACATGTGCTTGGAACCACTGACACATCTAACTTCGCTGCCCAGGGAGAATCATCTATGCTGGGGAGGAGCTGGGGACGAAGTTGTCTAAACTTCAGCGTCGGGGTGGAAGGAGGAGGACTGAGGCCGAAGCCTGCCTGCTGCTTGCTGCCACCACCGCCCTCCTACCTGCACTGCCGTCACCGTGCACTTCGGGAAAGGCAGCCGCCGCCGCATGGGGAAGGGGTCTGGGGCCGTCGCATGGGAGAGCAAGGCCAACGATGACGTAGATGCGGGATGGCGGCGACCAGATCGTGCGAGAGAATCGGGGGAATGGGATAGATGGCTTGGGCAGATTGATGGGTAGACGGAATCCGCGTAGGTTTTGTGCAACGAGGAAGGCCACAAAATTAGAAGAGAGGACATTTTGGGGTGGTCTATAAGATATGTTGCCACATGGCAATAGTCAACCTGCCACCTGTGTAAGTCAAAGCTGATGCAATGCAGATAGAACCTACGCGGATAGAACTGCAGGTGGCACACTTAGCAAACTTTTGGGACTCATATGAGCATTTTCATAGTATTAGAACTAACTTGACACCCTTTGAATAGTTTTAGGACTTGTGGTGTATTTTACTCAAAATAAATGGGGCATCCATTTTACGGTAAGATTTTTGGAACTATATCTCTACGACGACCAACGAGAAGCTTGCGAAATTTGTGCCCAAACCATATTTTTTTTAAATGGTCTAAAGTTTGGACCCAAAGCATATCTATTGTGTCTTGCACATTTTTTTTTAAATGTGTACCATGCAAATCTCAAGCTCGTATACGTCTTGTTAACTTTTCTTTTTGAACAACTCTTGTTAACTTCTATACATCAATGGAACACTCGATGAACTGCATAATTTTCGGAACCTTTTATTCTTGGATGGAAGTGATTGTATTGTCTTGAGTGCCCAATAAAGCTCTGGTGGTTGTTTACCAGCAAAGGACGAGTCCACTTTACTCAATCTCACTGACTTTGGGTGGCGACCCATGGCAATCTTGATATTAAAAACGCATGTAAATACGTCCATCCTAAGCTAGGATGGTATATATATGACTCTCATGTAACATTTTTTTGTAATTTAGGTAGAGATCACTATACACCAAGCTGGTTGGCAGAGCTGGAGGGGGGGCAGGGGGATGCTCGTATGCCATTGGGCTTGGGAAGGATCATGAACTAGACCGATACTTGTTAGCCTAATCAGAACCCACAATAGATTTCTGGCTCGACAAAACCAGCCCGACCCCTAAGGGTAGCCTGGATCAATGGCATGTAGCCGGAGCTACCAGTGTATTGTTTTCTCCCGTCCCTTTGATGCTTTAGTTGTTGCTAGGCCAACATCAATGCAGGTCGGGTTGAAGGACATGCAAAAGGCAAAACATTTGGAAGTCCTTAGTCATCGTCGGAAACATCAAGGGTATAAGAGCATCTCTAGCAGATCCGGTAAACGGCCATCCCGGGAACGAATTTTGCAGGATGCCGGACGCTGAGCCAGAATAGATCCTTCAAACAAATACCGCATATTCAAACATGCAGTTCGCGCTTAAACTAGATCACCGGAGTTCATACATAAACGCTTGCCAAAGTTCATACTACATACCAGAGTTCATATTTAATAAAAACGGAAATTAAACAGTTCATACTTAAACAGGGTGCATACTAGCGTGCTTCCAAATAAAGATCTGCCAAGCACAACCATGTAAAAGAAGATATTGCAACGGAATCTGAAGTGAACCATGATGTCTTGGGGAAGCTGAACTACTTCCCTCGTTTAGGTATTAAAATGCATCTTGTCACATTACAAACTTACTCAACGAAGGCACATGTTCAGCAATTTCTTCCACATAACGTATGTACACAATGCCGACCACATTGATGGAACGCGACAAACTCGGTAGGGACTAGGGGCAACAGCAGCCCTTGACTACTTCACCTGCAGACAACAAAATTGCCAATCCCTTAGTAAATATAGTACATACATGCATAACCTGATGTGTATGCAGCATACATGGTTAAAAAAGCCTATGAGCAAGATGTGTGTCCAAGCTCGTAAAACGTAACAGATATCATACTCTTCGCTATCTCCTAGGATTACAAATGACAGCGAATTACACCATTGAAGCCTTTTGACAATGTACATTATTTGGGTGGGATAGTTGAATGCTACTAATGTCGTGTTTTCAGCTAGCTGACTCTGGCAAAACCAAGGGAGAACTCTAGGCATGCCCAAACAGGCAGAAGGCAGTAATATATTACTCCCTCTGTAAAGAAATATAAGAGCATTTAGATCACTAAAGTAGTGGTCTAAACACTCTTATATTTCTTTACGGAGGGAGTAATTAACACGTGGATATCATTTGCGACACAAAAGGGACAGTCATTTTGCCTTTGGCGTCACTGTCGTTTTTAATTTGTTTGTGTGCTATTGACATGCATGAATCCCTATAGCCGAATGGGAAATAGTTCATGGGATGCAGGCTGCATGCGCTGGCAGACAGATATTCTTATGCTCTGTTACAGAGAAGATAATGACAGTCCCCAGGAAAAACACTCAGCGCAATCTCCGAAGATTGGAGAAAGCTGAAAAGGCTGCTCAACTAGAGAAGGTTATTTTCTTCTTCTTCTTCTGATAATCTCTATCACTCGTCTATTATTCATTGATTATATTCCCATGTTCTAACATCTTCCGGCTATCAGTCAGAGTGCTGAAAGCGAACTAAAGGGAAGTCTGAGGAAAGGTGTCTATGGTCACATTTATAATTACCCCTTCAATCAGTTTGATACTATCCTTGACATGGAAAAAGATTATGTGGCTCCTCAGATAGAAGAGGAAGAAGTAAGCACAGTACCGAGTCTGAGACATAAGCTAACTTTGTTATGTTCTCACTGCTCACAAGCTTTCCCACATAGTGCCAATACAGGAAGGTGAGATAGAGTATGCTGAATGTGTTGATATCGAGATGGGTGAAATGGAAGATATGGAATACTTTGAAGGCTTTGGTGGTGAAGATGGTAAACATTTCCCTTGTTTCTACTGATTTTGATTGGCCATGTTATAGAGTGCTCTGACATAGTGACATGTGAAGATACCTTTTTCCTGTGTTCGCTAGGTAATGTAATGAAGTTTTACATTTTCTGGATTATGGTTGGAAATCCCATTCTTCTGATTTGTCTAATATGTTCATAATGCAGAAATGTTTATTTCAACAAAATGGTTTGAATGAAATACTTGCAGATGATGGTTTGAATGAACCAGTAACAAAGAAGCCCAAGGGACCATGCTCTGATTTAAGATCAAAGAATGGGCAGAGGTCTACGAAAGCTATCACCGAGGTAAATCACTTGTTTCAGTATGAATATTCTGATGTCATGATACACCGTGTCGCCTCCATACATAGTTAAAAAAACACTAGCCGTTAATTGTACGTTTTGCCACTGCCTTGTGCTTTCTGACAAAAGGCACATATAAACCGCATAGGTAAATCACTTGTTTCAGTATGAATATTCTGCTTATGCGTAATGCATATTAACCGCAATTAAGCACTAGGCATTTTTCTATCGTCTAGAGCCTAGGCGTGCCTTTTTAACCATGCCTGTACATAGACAAAAATCAAACACATCGTATTGGTTTTGTCACATATATATTTGGTGTCCAACTAGTAGTGGGGAATCCATATATGCTTTTCTCTTTATCTACAATTGCTCTTCACAGCAGAAGTTTCCCCTAACCATGCACATACTATTAGCTTTTCTTTTCCAAAAAATGCTACTAATGTCTTGCTTTGTGACCATGAGGTCACGGGTTCAAGTTCCAGAAACAGCCTCTTACAGAAATGTAGGGAAAGGCTGCGAACAATAGGCCCAAAGTGGTCAGACCCTTCCCTGGACCCTGCGCAAGCGGGAGCTACATGCACCGGGCTGCCCTTTTTTAATGTCTTGCTTTCAGCTAGCTGACTATGAAATAGCAAAACCAAGGGAGAACTCTAGCTGGCAAAACAGGCACAAGCAGGTAATATTAACAGCAACAACACTATGTGCAACATCTGGATATCATTTATGAGCTACGGCCCAAAAGGGACAGTCATTTTGCCTTGGCCACCATCGTTTAAAATTTGTGTATGTGCTATTGACATGCATGAATCCCTATAGCCGAATGGGCAATAGTTTGTGGGATGCAAGCTGCCTGCATTGGCAGACAGATATTTTCCATACAAAAAAACCAAACAATCCAGAAATCACAAACTATATCCTGAAGATGTTGTTACCTTTAGGACCATTCCAGCATATTACCACAGGAGACCAGACAGTCATCCTACATATCTTGCAGCATTCCAGCTCCGCCACGTCCACCAGGAATGGCTACACCCAGAAGCATAAGAAGTCAGGCAATAAACAAAAGCTACAAGGAAAAGACATATGGATAGGCGAAGGCACAAACATAACTTCATAATAACAAATCATTTTAGCTCTCATAGTTTTTATAGATATTTATAACCCACTTTTGATGCTAACAACATATAAACAAGATCACGTCTGTTTTAAAATGTGAAGACCATTCCTGAGAGCAGTAATATTAAGTTACATCATAATGAAAGCTTTAACTCATAAGAAAAACTGCCTAGAATTAATCCAATATATCAAGCATACAAAAATCAAAACATGCCCAAACTAATAAATTCTGGAAACAACAGTGATTTTTTGGTGTTCAGCTGTAAATGAATCTAGCCTACTAGAGACAAGAAATCCAATTTATTTTGTGTGGCATACAAGTGTACTAGTCACTTGCAGCAGGGACCTTCAATAAGTCCACAAAAAACTATTATTTCAGAAAGTATAGATTAAGGAAAAGTTATTTGTTATAGAGATAACATTAATCAAGACCAAAACAGATGGTACCCGACAAACAAACGTAACAAGCTTAGAGAACCCAAACACAACAGCTGAGTTACTCATTTGACATTTGATTTGGTATCTCTGAAGATCAAAGACATAAAAACACAGTACAGCTACAAGTTTGTCCAACTAGTAAAGGAACAATTTCTAACTAAGTTTAAGTTGTTAATGGACACTGGGGAAGCACAACGAAGGTATTGCAGCAACCAAGTATATAGAATGTTACTAGATTAGGTTACTACCAAAACACAAGGAATAATGATGAGCAGTCACCTGGTGCATAGAAACTTGTGAAAGGATGAATGTCATTGGCATAGCTGTGATGACTGCATTGATAAAGTTTCATGGATTGCATTGACATTGCTTCAACCATGTAGACATTGTTGTCCACAAATAAAAACATTGCACCATTTTCCTCATCATACCCAAGTATTTCGACCGCTCTCACCGATCCTTCAGCCTGAGGAGGGAGCCCAAGAACAGTATGCATTTCAACAATCTTCTGCAGGAACCATGTGGCACCACCGTGACAGCTGACCTTCCTCTCCCACATTTCAAATCTACCGTGAGACAATATGGCAAGACCAACATCACAATCCCCTGACTGGATTATCTGATGTGTGGTGGAATGATTAAGACCTGGAGGCCCCTTGATCACAGCAAGACTCTGCTTATCCAAATCGAACTCAATTATGTCGTCTCCGAGCTGATCCAAATTCAAATATTTTGATTTGGCATTCACACTCTTAGACGTCCAGTAGAGGACATTACCAACAAGGACCCCAGGATTACATCGAGCAAACTCACATCGATTTGTTGTCGAGATGGGATTGCCCCATACCCCAGTCTCCGAGGAGTATACACAAGCGATGGGTGGAGTACCATCTTCGTAGCCTTGGCACGGGGACATCAAGACCAAATTAAAGGGGCTCGAGTGGCAACTGCCATGCATGTGGCTCTGGTCAGTGGCAGCGCAGAGCACAGCCCCATAGAGGTAGGATAACTTATCGAACGCTGGTGGAATGTCGACATGGTGATGCTCGCCGGTGATGGGGTCCCATACAATGAACCAGTCCATCTCCAGGAGGAGGATGCGGCCTTGGCGGCAGCCGAGTAGGTCGGCCTTCCGGAAGCCACGTATCTGATGTAGTGTGTTGAAGCGCTCCGGAGGGATGCGGTCGGGAGGGTCCAGGACCGGAGTGAACACGATGTCGTAGCCATCTCTCTCAAAGACGCCGAGGAGTGGCGGCTTGCGGTGGTGGACAGAGAAGCTGCAGAGGAACCGGGGGTCGGTGGTGACGCGACGCCAGCGCTTGCACACGGCGGAGGCTCGCAGGAGGGAGGACGGCTGAGGCGGCAGGCGCATGAGGATCTCCCGAAGCATGTCGTCGTCGTCCGGCAGGGAGGCAGGCGCAGCCGGCGAGGTACCGCGGCGGCGGCGACGGCGTGTCATCCCGGAGCCCTCCTCGCTGGAGTGTACTTGGGGGTGGAGCCGCGTGCTGCGGCGGTTGGTCACTCCGGCGCCCTCCTCACTCCTGTGGAGGCGGGGGTGGAGCCGCGGGCTGCGACGGAGGCCTATTACGGCGCCACCCTCGTCGCTCGCGAGGATTTGGGGATTGAGCCGCGGGCTGCGACGGCGGGTCACTCCGGCGTCCTCCTCGCTCACGGGGATCTGTGGGTGGAGCCGCAGGCTTCGGCGGAGGCCTATTACGGCGCCACCCTCATCGCTCGCGTGGAGTTGGCGGTGGAGCCGCGTGCTGCGCCGGCGGGTCACCCCGGCGCCCTCCTCACCGATGTGGATTTGGGGGTTGAGCCGCGAGCTGCGTCGGCGGGTCGCTCCGGTGCTCAAGGGGGTTTGGGGGTGGAGCCGCGGGCTACGGCGGACGGCCATTCCGGCGTTCGCCACGGCCTGGCTGGCGTGGGTCTGGCGATTCAGGCGTGGGCTGCGGCGGCGGCTCATCTCTGCGCCCTGCTTGGAATGGAACGGAATGGAGGCGCCGCCCCTGACCTAGAATACACAGGGCTCGATTATGCTTTTACTTTTTCAGTTTTTACTCCTACCTCATTATTTTTTTTAAGGGATTTACCTCATGATGATTAATTATATAACTTTTTCTAGGAGTACATAACTTTTTTTAAGCAGCACTACGTATTCATTCATTGAACAAATTTAATACACAAAGTACATACGTAGACACCCTTACAGAAAAACGGAGTGACATAAGACCTGAAGATTTGCACAAAGGATTCCAAATCAAGAAATGTAACAGCACAATCAATGGAGATCCATGCGCCTTGCCTAACCGTCGTCTCCAACACAATCAATGGAGACCTGACGAGAAACACCAGCCGACACAACCTAAAATCGCTAGATCCGGAGCCTGACGAGAATAAGAGGCTACCTGCTTCCCAGCATCATCTATTGGAGGAACACCAGGTGGGGAAGAAACAGGGCCAATTTATTCTGACGCGGCATCGATCCGCCACCGATGCGACATCTCTGCAAAAAACGAAACGAAGCCCAGACTAACTACTCGTCAGAGAAGCAGCGGCGGGGTCCCTCCCCTCCCATCGCCGGAGCGACTGCCAGAGAGGCAGAGGACCCACAGCCATATTGACGGAGATGCCGGCAGAAGGGTCACCGCCCAAATTGCCTTTTTGAGGAGAGAAAGAGGACGTGGGGCTAAGCAGTTGGAGTAGAGCATTCACAACAATTTCTAAGCTCCCAAGAAATTCTGGCCTGAGGTGCGTCGAGAGTGTTGCGCAGTGGTCGGCTTATTTGTGAGTAGGTATTTTGTTGTGTTTGGGCCTACCGTGCCAACGCTAGACAAACCGACACGACGTCTCCACGACCCTAGCCGCCTCTATCAGGACCTCCTATACGCCGCTTATTGCGGCAAGGAGTCGCGAGTCACGGCTTCACACATGCCGCAACTCACCCTGGGCCAGCCCATTTGCGGTGGCTTTGCTTCGCAAGATAAAAACCACAGAAACAGTCTGCGATAGGGATCGAACTGACCACCTTCTGTAGATGCAAACGTCGTGCTAGCCACCGTGACTGGCTAACCCAAGTGAAAGAATAACAGCGTGAAAATTAAAGAAACTAACAGCGGCGACAAAACTTAAAACCAATTCATGAAATTTTCAAACAAACTTTTGTAAACATTTTTCGAAAAAAAGAACAAAATTTTAAAAATATGAACGTCTTTTCGAAATTACGAACAATTTTTACCAAAAAAATCTAAATTGCCCCCGAACATTTTTTGAATCGGTGAACAATTTTTTGAAGTTGCCAACAAATTCCTAAAATGTAACACTGGCTGAATTTGTGAACAAATTTGGAAAATGGGAACATTTTTTATTTTGTGAAAAATTTATAAATGTGAACATTTTTCTGAATTTGTGAACAAATTTTGAAAAATGGGAAAAGTTTTTGAAATCATTGAAATTTTTAGTTTGTGAAGAAAATTTTAAAAAGCAAACATTTTTTGAAATTCTAATCTTTTCTGAATTTTCGCAAAAAATTAAAAGCAGCAAATAAATTTTAAAATTCTATTTTTTGGGAGTTTCTGAACAAAAATCGAAAACATAAACATTCTCCAAAAAATGTGAACAAAATTTGAAAAATTTAAGTATTTTTTAAAATTCTGGAAGAATGGTTGAAAACAGAAAATAATTTTGAAAAGGAAATAATGAAAAAGTCAAAGAAAAGAAAAAGAAAGAAAAGAAAAAAGAAACAAAAAAACGTAAAAAGAAAAAAGAAAAGAAAAAGAATACAATTTTTAACCTTTTCTAAAAGTACATTTAATTTTTAACCTTTTCTAATAGTACATTTCAATTTGGTGGATTATTTTAAATGGACGTTATGTTTCTATTGTAAATACATACATCTTTTTTCATTTTAGCAGTACTTGCTTATTTTTGTTTTTTAGGGGATTCCCCGGCGAGCTAATCCTGCACTGGGGGCCCACTACAGGCCCGAGGCGCGAGGTTTGGTCCCCTTCCTCTGCCTCCCTATCACCGGCCGACGGAGCTCCGGCGCGGCCTGCGGCGGCGGCGGCGACCTCGAGCCTCTCACGAAACCGTCCGTTCGCCCGCTTGCTCCTGTGGCACGCCACCGCTCTCCTCTACTTCCACATTTGTCTCCGTTGAGTCCCCGCGGGGTCCGCCTTCGACCTTGGGCTCCTCAGCATCCACAAGGTGAATCTTCTCCTCCTCCTTCCGGTGATGTCGACTGGTTGGTGATGACTCGTTATGCACCGTGACGATTTCATACCTTCGTTTTGCTGATTTGCGAACCACTGTGACCTGTGAAATCGGATGTTATCATATTACCTTCGTTATATCATTCCATATGTTCACAAGCAGCAAAGCTACTAGTTCAGTGACAGTCAGACTTTGGTTTTTTACTTTTTGAACAATCAATGAGAAGCAATTTCTGAAACACGCCAATTTTTACCAGTATACAAAGTAGGCGATGAACGTCTCCTCGGATACCATCACCATTACCACTGAACACTAATTGAATTGAGTATCAAGCATCATATACAATGCGCGCATTACTGAAGACTTGCCAAGTGACCAAGTCTGAAGCATTTTCAGCATCAGCGTGACAATTTATCTAGATTTGCAGCGTAGGGTAGCCTGGAGATGAACCAAATGGCTTAGGGGCGTCGCTAGAATCGGAAAGCTTCATATTAACACCTTCACCCTTTTGCCACAGTTCAGAGATTGTTACTTTGGCCACAATCCGAAGCAAGTTCTGTAGCGAACTCCAAGAAATCTGATACAGGCTGCACAGATTTGGCTTTGGTTGCACTCCTTTCTCATCACTTTATTTAAACCCATGAATTTTTACTCCCATCTCCGCGTCCAGGAGATGAAGCTCTTCACTGTCCTGTTTTCCTACGTCCTCCTCCTTGGCCTCTATACACCACCAAGCCTGTCAGACAGTCCACCTCTTCAAGATGTGTGCCCCATGGCGCCTCGGGGTGGAAGGAAGCTGTTCATGAACGGTTACATCTGCAAGCACCCTAGCACTATACTGGCTTCTGATTTCAAGACACTGCTTCTCAACCATGCTGGGAAACTAGACAACATGGTCCGGTCATCTGCGAACATCATCACCGCTGCTGAGTTCCCTGGCCTCAACACCCTTGGCATGTCGATGGCACGCACCGACATCGACTCCTACGGGATAGTGCTTCCCCACTCTCACCCAAGGGCGTCGGAGATGATGTTTGTCCATGATGGCAGCGTGCTGGCCGGTTTCTTTGACACCACCGGTAAGCTGTTTCAGAAGAGACTGTGTGAGGGGGATGTGTTCATATTTCCCCGTGGTTTGGTTCACTTCATCATGAACTATGGTCTCCGCCTTGCGACGACGTTCTCGGTGCTCAACAGTCAGAACCCTGGCGTGGTTGGAATCACCCACGCGATGTTTGCGCCAGATTCAGATGTAGTTGAGGGGCTGGTGGCCAGAATGATGAAGTTCAGAGAGATGGAAATCCCTGACAACAAGACTACTGATTTTCCATGGACTTACTAGTGAAACCAATTATAGTATAATTTATCGACGGATGATGATTTTCACATTTCAATCAAGACATGTATATGGGCAGAATTTCATTTTAGTGATGTTCTATACTCTATACTCTAGCCGATTAATTTCTGTTGGAATTATAAAGAGCAGTATCGCGACACACATATTGGGAGCAGAACTTTCTATCTGTTTACCCTACATGTGGCTTGTTTAGCCTAATGATAATCCTGGACGCTATGCGTTATCTCTCCGTGGTGTTGTTTCTATCTCAGCAGTGTTGCACAAGCACACCCAAGTTTTGCAACCTTATTGCAGCTTTGACACAGATTTTCGTCAAGCAGCAGCCAGCCAGTCTCTTTGATTTAGCATCACCAAGGTTTGCGTCCTTTGGACTGTATGTATTGTAGCCTTGCTTTTCCTTTTGCTTTACTCAGCGGAACTCCATGCCATTTTATAGTATTGTTATCTTTTTGCTCGTTGCAGTTGATCGGAGGTCCCTTTCTTTTCCCTGCCTTCTTTTGAATGTGAAGCTTACTTTTTGTTCTCTCTTTATGGAAAGTTTGATTCGTAGGAATATGCCTATGATGCCACTTACGGATTTGTGCAAGGACTATCCTACCAATCAACTAACTACTCGTGCATAGGATTCCGAGCTAGCACTCGGCAGAGAGGGAATGAATGGTTACTCGACTGCGCCTTGAATTCACCCCAGTGGCATGCTAAGCAGCACAACTTTTATTTGACTAGATTTGCAAAAATGTTATGAAATTTGATTTCATATACCATGATAATAGGGAGCACTACATTGTCACAACAGTAACAGAGATAGTTCAGTCAGACTCGGCACCCTCTAGGCATGGTTGGTCTTTCCATGAGCAGGAGAGTAATTCATGTCTGGCTTGTCGTACGATACGCTAGCACGTTATGTGACTTGTGTCTCGGTCATACATCTTACGTCATACTTCCTTCGTCTGGAATTACTTGTCGCTCAAACGGACGTATCTTGACGAGCGACAAGCAAGGTTTTGGTTACCGCTCGATATTTCGAGTTACCGCGTGGTTACCGAGTTTTTTGGCCCCCCCTGGGTAAACGGGCGTTTCCAGCAAAAAAATCGATATTTTTTGAAAATTTTGAATTTAAACGACCAACGTATAGTCAAGTAGTGTGGAAACTGATAAAAGACACCTGTTAATCAATGGTCTAGTCGTTCGTGGGCCACGGCCTATAAGCGCAGCGTCATGTCTTCGAATCCCGCTGCTGCCATCTTTTTTTTGCCTAATTCTATGATATAAACGGAATAAAAAGATTGTTTGGCCTTCAAGGTTTGAACTCGAGACCAAAAAGACAACTAGGACGTCAGGCTATGAGTAGACGCCACTGCGCTACGAGCACGTTTTGTAAAATCACAGTGCCTTAGTTATTTGTCATCCGCCAAATATTTGAATTCGA
Organism: Triticum aestivum; assembly: GCF_018294505.1. Taxonomy (NCBI): domain Eukaryota; kingdom Viridiplantae; phylum Streptophyta; class Magnoliopsida; order Poales; family Poaceae; genus Triticum; species Triticum aestivum. The sequence continues at coordinate 27,940,702 of NC_057802.1, forward strand.
ATTACATTTGAAAATTTCAAACGGTATTTGGTCTGTATTTTTTGGTAACCATGGTAACCGCGTTTTTCGCACAACAGTACTTGTGTAATCAAAACACACTGGATTTTTTTCCTGCCATAATCTAGATATATCTTGTCAGGATTATCAGTTCACCTACGACCTGATACATCCCAAGCTAGAGGTGCAACCGAGGAGCTCACATTCACAGTAATAGCAAAAGCTACTGGATTTGTAACAACAAAAGTGTGCTCTATGTTGGTCTCTGCATTCTTGGTACCTTCCAAGACTGACAACCTCAGACATTTTGAGGCCTTATCTTGCAATCAATCTGCAGACACCACATTGCAAGCTTTATCATCTGAATTACCTCAGGTGTTTGCATGTCGTTACTGTCCTTTGCAATCAAATCCACCAACTGATTAGTCTTAACCTTTTCTTCCAACATGGTAATAAGATGCAGGCTCTCTTCAGACCAGGATGAGTCGACATTCTTTCTTCCGCTGATGATTTCCATGACCACAACACCAAAGCTGTACACATCAACCTTTTCTGTAATTTGCGATGTCAACCATTCTGGAGCTAACTAGCCAGGTGTGCCTCTCGTTCTAGTAACCACTTGGCTCATGTCTCTATCAATTAGCTTGCATAGTCCAAAATCAGAAAGCTTACCATTGAAGTTTTCATCTAGAGGATATTTTGTGGCTTGACATCCAAATGAGCAATTTTCTTCATGCACTCCTCATGAAGGTAAGAGAGGCCCTTAGTTATGCCCATGATAATCTGTCCATGGCACGCAGGTGCAGGAGGATCTGGGGTAGAAGATGTCAGGTCGCTCAGGGCACAGAAGACGATCTGGTAGTTGGTGCCTGTTGGGCAAGTGAACCTGGTGCTTGAGCTATCATCCCTAGAGTAGCTTTACGCGTTTGGGCACATCTGCACAAAGAAAAACGAGTAGGTGGTGGGTTCACAACTGCTCAACTTCCCAGTGCAGCAGTACTTGCTCTGGTTGAACACCATGCAAGGATTGTTGCACCCCCCCCCCCCCCCCCCCCCCCCCCGGGCTAAGCTGGCTCGGGCACTGCGAAGTGATGTTGGCTGTGCAGCGTGCTCCCTGCACCCTGCCCCTCCCTGGGCCCGCACTGGCAGGAAGTCCATGGACACGTTGAAGAAACCTTGGACAAGGGAGATGTCGAAAAAATTTGTACTGTTGAACTGGCCACTCGTGAACTTTGCGAGCGTCCTGGGCGGCTGACATGGGCCCTTGCAGGCGAGCAAGCCACCGTAGTCGCCCGTCTAGCATGCCCCGTTGCCCTTGCCATCGAACGAGCAGCCCGTTCGTGCCCAAATTCTCTGCCTACCAGTCGTGGCACCAGCGGGCACCTCCAGCATCCATGACTTCCCCGGATCAAGCCGCATGCCACCGCCTGGCACGCGGCCAGCCACACCGTATATGAGCATCAGTTGGTGATGGGTAACACTAGTTTGATTTACAATTTTTTTGCTGAGTGTCACTTTATCTTGCACAACCTCTTACAGGAGTCCTGGCTTTGCTACTTTCTCGTGGGACTGGATTTCATTTATAATTGTTTTGCTCACTTGAGTGAAAAAACAGAATGCTTGTCTTAACTAGACAATGGATTTCCACTGTAATTGTTTCTGGTCTAATTTATCTTTTCAAACCCTTCAGGCCGATCAGATTTAAAAAGAAAAAATAATACTTCCTCCGTCTCATAATATAAGAGCTAGCGTTTTTGACACTCCGATGAACTGCGGGTTCCCACGGGGTGGAGCTCAATGTTACCAAGCCGAGAAGAAAAAGGCGAGAAAAAAAAGGGAATCATCGTACGATGGTGCCCAAGTTTGTTTTGTTTCCTTAGCCAGTTGGATGCCAGAGATCAATCATCGTACGGTACACACATATATATCTCCGATCGGGCCAAAGAAATCCATCCTTGTTTCTACCCCCAGCGTACGTCTTAGATCTCCGTTCCTCGTACGTCCCGCCGCCATGAGCAAGAGCGAGAGCAACTCGACGGCCTCCGTGATGGACGACGAGGACCTCCTGTGGGAGATCCTCCTCCGCCTCCCGCCACAACCGTCTTCCCTCCCGCGCGCCTCCGCGGTCTGCAAGCGGTGGCGGCGCATGGCCACAGACCCGAGCTACCTCCGCAGCTTCTACGCACACCACCGGGACCCGCCCCTCCTAGGCTTCTTCGAGTACCAACGTGACAATATTGTGTTCACCTCCATCCTCGATGCTCCCGATCGCATCCCTCGTGAGCGTTTTAACCTCGGACGCTACGGTTGCTACCACGAGGACGGCGCACCCGGCATCCCCTCCTCAGAGAAATACGTGCTTGGGTGCACAGAGAGCTCGTCGTGTGCACCCCTATCACTGGCGAGCAGCGCCGCATGGCCGTTCCGGCGGAGTTCAAAATAGTCCCCCGTTGCATCAACGGGGCAGTTCTCTGTGCTGCCAATGACCAGGGCCACGTGCACGGCGGCTGTCACTCCAACCCCTTTAAGGTGGTCTTGGTGATCATGTATAGAGACGACCATCAACCCCTCGCATGTGTCTACTCCTCGGAGACCAATGCATGGGGCAACCTCATCTCAACAGCCGCTCCATATCGGATTTTTAATGCTCGTAGACCTGGGTCACTTATTGGTAATGCATTCTATTGGTTGACTACGAGGAATGACATGCTTGTGTTTGATTTGGTGGAGCAATGTCTAGCTGTGCTCAGTGGGGCCACCGGTTAAAAATTGTTTCATCCATAGTCAGATCATCCAAGTTGAGGATGGCGTTGTTGGCTTTGTCATATTATCTTATCCACACTTTCAAATATGGCAGAGGAAAATCAATGATCATGGTGTTGCCACATGGATGGAGTGGAAGACCATTGAAATGCATAATATTCTTGCGCTCCCTCCTCAAATTGTCAGAGGCGCGGAAACTATACTAGGATATTCAGAGGATGCTGACGTGTTTTTTATATATGTGGACGTCAATTTTTATATGGTTCAATTTAGGTCAATGCAATCCAAGATACTTCATGAAACATGCTATATCACTGACTACCATCCTTTCACAGGGTTTTATTCACCAGGTAATTCTTCATACTCAGTATTTCTATTGTAGGAGTTACCCAATCCAATTATTTTTTCTACATGGCTCAAACATATATATATATATAGACACACACATTGTGTGCTTCTTAAGTCACTAACAATTAAGCTTAATCATTGATTGTCCCTTTGCTAGATAGACAGACTTAAATTATCATTAGTTGTTTTTTACACTACTATAGTGTCAAAAACACTCTTATATTATGGGACGGAGGGAGTAGCTGAGTAAACTACTTTCATTATGAAGTAGTATCTAAGCAATTTGCTTTCAGAACATTCCATGCATCTAAAATAGATGCAGTTCTTTCATTATGAAGTATCTAAGTATACTGCTTTCAGGAATCTTTTTTGCATTTACAAATGTAGTTTTTTTATATTGCAAGTATAAAAGTTGAGCCATAATTCATCTATAAAAAGTGATTTATTTTTCTCAAGTCACGTTTGTCAGCTCAACTGTGTAGACTTACTCGTGCCTTCCATCATCCATTTGCTTCTTCCTAGGCACTGTCATCAGTTGAAGTTTTATGCTTCTAGGCATAAACATTGCTGGTGGATGTGATGGAGCTGAAGTATTGCACGTTGCATTGGTATGACTATCTGCTCTGATTTGTCTACAACAGGCAATAATATATTTTGAATATGATTTGTGAGGTTTGAACCATTTGAATTGTAAATATCCAGATGCCTACATAGGTAGCGTCATAGCATTCACCCACAAACTACTGTCAATTTGGTTATATGTGTTCACGCTTGTGAGTGACACCAACAGACATCATTTGAACTGATGGGGTTCACGCTTGTGAGTGACACTAACACATGCATCAACTAAACTGATGGATTGCAAATGATATCTAAATGTCAAGAGAAAATTACTCCATTTTGGATTGCAAATGATATCTAAATGTTGAACAGGAATGGCCTCGAAGTGTTAAATTTGCATTAATATTCATTCTTTGGGATCTGGTTGATTTTAAATACCAGTCATGTGAAAGTAGTAGTAATAATAACAATAATACTAATAATTAATAATAAAATATCTAACTAGATTCTAGAATGTATGTAATCTCACTATATATAAGTAGTTGGACAAAGAAAATGACATTCACTTAAAAACTACTGCCGGTGCATTTGCATGATCCACTTTGCTAGTTATTCAAAGGTATAAGATAATGATTATTATGTGGGTTGCTATCAGGTTTCAAGAAATTGGCAAGTTTCCAGATAAATAAACTTTCATCGTTTCGGCCTTGTTTGAAGATGAGTTGCGGTAACTTTCAAAATTGTATGGCGGATGCGAAGATGACCAAATTCAAGACAAGTTTCAACATTTTTATATTCAGTCTTAATTTGTACAAATTTCAAAAAACAAGGCAAATGAACAGAACTTGTTAGCACATGAACAAAACTGTACATTGACTTCACCTTAACCGTCAGCACACTACCAACAGCCGATGTAGTTCATGAGGAAGAATTTACAAAGACTACACACATCTGTATTCATACAAACAGCCAGCCACATTGCTGACTTCCACTCAATATTTGCCAAAATAACAGGCAACCTATGGCATGGCCTGATTAGCTATCTAGGAGACTAACATTCACCGTCTCTTCTCATGTGTGTAGTACTCAACACTGATAAGCATTTGCCTCGTCAGTACAAGCAGAGGAACATAGCAGTATTTACAAGGTGTAACAAAGGGTGCAGAGGGCTGTGTTTCTAAACTCTTCCCATTTCTGTCGTAGAAGCTCTTCCTCAATCAACTCTAGACTTCTTCGCCATGTGTAGAATCATGTCAGTGCAGCGCTGGCTGCAACACAAGGTACATAAGAACATAAGGTGTTTTCCTCTGAAGAATCTGCGTGCGTGATGATAAAAGATAATTACCCGTAGCTGCGCTGGTGGTTGAACCATGCGAAGAGCTTGAAGGAACCGTCCCCCAGCATAGCTCCAGCATCCGCATCAAACAAGCACGACCTGCATTTGTCAAGGCCATCCAAGAAACTGATGAATGAATGCCCCCAAACCACGGCAGCACATGATGATACATACATGGTGACTACATGATACAATTACCTGCAATCTCCTAAATAATCTGTGGCCTTGAGACCCACTCCTCCCTCCAGGTTAGCTAGTACATAGTGAAGTTCCTCTGAAGAAGACTCCTTCCTGCAAAGTACAGCAACACACATTTCAGAAAATAATGCACTTTGAAGCAAAGATGCTTGCAGTTCTGCTTGCAATCTTTCATACATACAAGACAAGGAGTACATGGAATTACCAAAGTTTCAAAAAACATGCCGATCCTTTGTCGAAAACACCAGTTCCAGCAGACATTTAAAATATACCTTTCAGTAGAAAATGTACTTGGGAACAGAGATACTAGCAACTTGACTGAATTGCACATTACCAGGGGTACACAAAATAACAAAATTCCGATAAAAATGTCCATCCTTTGTTGAAAATAGCAGTTCCAGGTGAGAATTCACAGTTATTACTTGATAACAGACAAGGAAAAGTCACTTGACAGCCAACTGGGCATTGAACTTACCTGACAGAATCCTTGATCATCTCATAGTCAGCACACTCGTCAAGCCTAACGGCCAGTTCCACACAAGACAGTTTCACCTGAGGATCATGGCTCACCGTCACATGGAACCTGTCGACTAAATCAGGAATAGCGGAACTGAGTGCCTGCAGTTTACCAAATGTAACAATCAGGACGTCTGCTGAACAGATACTGTAATATCAGTTGTTTTAAGATGATAATAACACATAAATACTAGGTTGATTCTTACCCTGCCAATTTCTGCAGCACTAGAGGATGGTCCGGTTATAGTCACCTGGCACTCTCTGATGCCAAATTTGGTGTGGAGGATCTGAAAACAATTCAAAGTCATCAGCAACTATACAAACCAAATTGAGGCAAAGAGCTAGCAGCTAAACAGAGGATGAAACTTGTAAACCTTGGCGAGCAGAGCAAGACAAATTGTAGCGGTATCAGCTATTGAGATGATGCTAATATCTGGCGTGTAAATATTTCCGTTGACACCGTAAACAAATGTGGGAGCTTCATTGCTCAGAGCACAGATGATAACCTTCTTGGCACCACCCTAGCACACAAGACAAATGCATGTTTCTTTACTTCGAGATACAGATAGGAAATGTACATCCGCGAACTTTGAGATTATTAAACCCAATAAAAACCTGAGAAAAGAAACAGCCCCTACTATACTGATTTACTGTTTTGGTCACGCTGAACAGCTAAATACATAGCTTTTGATTTAACAAAAAAACCAGTGGTATATACCATCAAGTGAGAGCTGGCAGTATCCGTGTCAGTGAATATTCCAGTGCTCTCCACAACGTAGTCTGCGCCGAGATTGCCCCAGGGTATTTTTTCAGGCTCACTAAGATTGGAAACGACGTGTTAGGGCTTAGTACTTGAAATGGTGGCCTGTAAATGTAACTGAATTTATTGACAAAATGGAGATTCATACGAAATAGATAGAACTTTGGTGGGAGGGAATAAATCAGGAGGCATGTCCTCTAGAGATCTAGCCTGCAAATTCACCAATTGATGCACAGTAAGTCAAACAACAAATATAGTAACTCAATTATGAACAAAAACATAAAGGTGGCATACAATGTCATCTGCGCTCAGAAAAGGGTCGTTAACGACGACTAGTTCCATGTTCTTGCTGCGTAAAATAAGCCTGGCCACAAGTCTCCCGATCCGCCCCAAACCATTGATCCCAATCCTCGGTTTGGTTGCTTTACCAGGTCGGGGTCCGAGCTTAAGTCCGCCATGCTTTGATTTCTGCAAAGACGCGCAAATGAATTTCGGCAGCAGTAAGACTTGAAGAAGATGGTGAAATAAGAGACCAGCAGATAACTACCTTGACTTCGTAGAACTGAGGTGGGTGAGCCTTCTTTCTGAACTCCAACGTTTCATACTCACCCTTTGTAAGCCAGTCCCTGTCCATGTACTCAAAACTCCTATGCTGCTCGTCAAAAACAGTTTCCGCCACGTTCTTGATGACCTCGTTGAGCTCTGCCACAGGTATAATATCCTCCTCATCACGGCTCCGCTTCCTGGGCCCGACTTCACTATCCTGGTACATCGTCTTGGCAAACGGATCCCCCTTGACGTACACCGGGCTCGTGTCCACCGGTGCATCTTTGTCGGGAAGCTGTGCCTGCAGCGAAGGCGCCACAGGGCAGCTCAGGAGCGCTGGGAACACCGTGTCAGCTGGGCACATGGCATAGGGGTCCGGCACATGCCCAAATGCTGATGCACACCAATTCCAGCAGTGAGTCGGTTAACCATAATGCAAGAATAAAACAATATTATTTTCTGACTGGTTACAACAGCAATCGAGGAGACAATTTATCCCCTGATTTAAGAAGACAGCATGCCTTTATAACAAAGTAAGAAACTAAGCTTATCTACTTCTTCCTCGGATCGTTCAAAAAGGAATATATCCCAGAACCACAGGTCATGATTTGTTCAATGAATATTAATTCAACAACATTAGTATAAATAAGCATTCCTCGCTATCGAATTGACCATCGAATTTCCATGATCAAGTTATACTGTTTCTAACTAGCAAATTGAGCAAACAGTGAATGTTCGCCCTAACCTTGAGGCAAGAATTAATTGATTAGAATCATGTTAATGGACCCAATATAATGCACTTAGTTCATTCATCAATTAGGCACTAGTTGTCGAACCCTGACAATACCGCCACCTGATGCGACAGAACTTTCTCTTATTTCTACCGGAAATCAATAACTCATTCATCAAGGAAAGATGGTGAAGTTCTTCCTTGATGCAAGAAACAATAAGCTTATTTCCAAACAGCAGGCACGGTTCGACATAGCAAAACTTTCTCTTATTTCTAATTAACGGGAATCAGTAACTCATTGACAAAGGGGGACTTGATCAACATCCACTGACTTCACAAAAGAAAACAGCCATCGAGGCATTAACTTTCCTCTGAATTTAATATGACAGCATGCCTGTTCAAGGTACTAGGCTCATCTGCTTCTTCCTGGGATTCAAATAAAAAGGGGTTACAAAAGAGACCTATCCAAGAAGCAGGCTAAGATTTGGAGAATGAATGTTAATTCTTTGACCATCGACTTTCCCTGATCAAGGTATACTGTAGCTAACTACCTTGAGGCAAGAACTATGTGACTAGAACCGTGTTAATGGACGGAATCTGATGCACTTGGTTAATTTTTCCATTAGCCACCAATGCAACAGATCATGTTCTAACGCATTCATTCATCAGCGAAACATGGTGAACGGGAATCTAGAACTCATCGACAAAGGGAGACTTGATCCACATCCAAGAAACAGACACGGAACTAGATTTCAGGAAGTCAGTCAAACAAATCTGTAAAATTAAGCATTCGTGCCTGCTGGATTTGTAAGCAATAATTAGTTGATCCACCAAACGGGAAAGAGAATTGACAGCATTAAAATTGCAGAAGCAAAACTAACAGCAACCGTAAATCACCAAAATCGCTGTGTCCACCCTGAACATCCACTGACAAAGAAAACAGCAGCTATCCAGGCACTAATTTTCCCCTGATTTAATAAGATAGCATGCCTGTTAAATAAACTAGGCTCATCTACTTCTTCCTGGGATTCAGATAAAAAGGGTTAAAAAAGGGACCTATCCAAGAACCACAGGTTAAGATTTCCCTGATCAAGGTATACTGTAGCTAACTAGCTGATTGACCAATCAGAAAATGTATACATCAAGAATTAAGTGACTAGAATCTGATGCACTTCTTGTTAATTCTTCCATTAGCCACCAATGCAACAGATCATGCTCTAACGCATTCATTCATCAGCGAAACATGGTGAACCAGAATCTAGAACTCATCGACAAAGGGAGCTTGATCCACATCCAAGAAACAGACACGTACGGAGCTAGATTTCAGTAAGTCAGTCAAACAAATCTGTAAAATCACGCGTATGTGCTGGATTTGTAAGCGATTAGTTGATTTGATCCACCAAACGGAAAAGAGAATTGACAGCATTAAATTGCAGAAGGAAAAATAACAGCAACCCAAAATCACCCAAATCACTGGTTGATTAGCAACAAACAAGACGCGCGCGCGTGCACGGTGATTCGAATCGAAGAAGAAACGGCGGGGCCAGAGTTGAGAGTTGTACCTGAGCCAGGCGGAATAAACCGGAGCAAGGCGGCGTTGGGCGTGGCCGGCGCCGTCGCCGAGGATGAAGCCGTGGTCGTGGCGGAGGAGCCGGCGACGAGCGTCGTGCAGGCGGTAGAGTCGAGCGCGGTCGCGGCGGAGGAGGCGGAACCGGCGAAGACCGCCGTGCAGATGGTAGAGTCGAGCGCGGCCGCGGAGAAAGAGGTCGAACCGGCGAACAGCGTCGCGCAGGCGGTAGGCTCGAGCGCGGAGGAGCAGGAGGCGGCGAGCGGGGCCACGGAGGTGGCGAGACCCGTCGAGGAGGAGGCGCCGACCTCGGTGGTCTCGGGCGCGGGCAGGGCCGCGGCGCTGGCTGCAGACCCCGCCGAAGAGGAGGAGGAGGCGGCGGTGGATTCCGGCGCGGCGGAGCCCATGGCCGCGAGGGGAGCTTGCAGAGGAAGAAAGAGATTCTGTTACGGTTGTCAGTTGCTTTTGCTGGCGGGCGGGATGCGTTTGAGTTTGAGTTTGAGGAGGGGCGAGGGGCGCTCGTCTCTCTTTTAAACCCCAACAGTCGTCGTCCATGTGTTCGACGAAATGCCCCTTCCTCCAATTCTCTGCCTCTCGGAGAAATTGTTAGTAGCAGGGCATTATTAATTTCACCCCGGGTCAGTCGGATCAATCATTTGGTAAAAGATGGGTCCATCTCATTGTAAAGACTTTCACTCGATTACTCGCATCAAAATCGGACACCACGTGTCCCGTTTATGAACACCCTCTTTCTAAAGAATCCGTCGGGCGTTCTTCCCCGATAAACGTCAGACGCAATGAAGAATTGCGTTCAAAATAAAATCAGAGGAGGACACAGAAAACTCACAATGATTCCCAAAGAAAAGATACATCAACTTGATTGTCCATTTTACGAGTTGTCAAGACTAGGTATTTATAAGACTACTACCGGTGTTTCATGCCATACTGAATGGACTATGTAGACGAACGAGACAATCCAAGAATGTTGAAAAGCTTGGATTTATGAGAGGGGGCAGTCGACCGCTAGGGAAGACGTCGTTGTGGATCTCCTCTCCGCGTCAGAGTTCCGGGTGAAGACCCTTGTCCGGTGTGGCTAGACAGCGACAACACGTTGGTCTGTTCTACCTCTTGAGGGCATTTGTCGAGGAGCTTAGGTGTCCTAGGTGGTTGCATGGGGTAGTTCTCAGTTTCTCCTGGGTTCTCCTTCGGTAGCCTAGTTCATTGCCTTCTTCGCGTTCCGGGTAGCTTGGGATATGCTTTGTAAGAGGGTTACTTCACCACCTTGTATCTTTCGACTGTGTATTTTGTTTGTTTTGTGCCTTTATTTATAAAGGGGACGAAAGCCTGTTTCGAGTGTTGTGTAGTTGGATTCCGACAACCCTTTTGGGTAAGTTTACACTTTTTAGCTCTTCTCTTTTTTGGCAACTTTTCTGTAATTGTCGAACTTTAGAAATGCATATACATTCAATAAATTGTGTGATAGCCTTGTGAATTTTGAAATTTGAAAGCACTCAAAACAAACTTTTAGGAATTCAAAACTTCATGACTCTCAACTTTTACAAAATCCAAATATATATATTGAAAGTTCAATTGCTCTACATCCTTTTGAATCACCGTACATTGATTAGCCAACTTAACAGATGATTCTAAAAAGATTGTAATCACTGCGTCGAAGCCTGGCCGCCGCCCCTCTCCTCGACCCCCTCCCTCCCGATCTCATCCTTCCTGATCTAATCTAGTTTTCAAGTCACCGCCGCCCCTCTCCTCGACCCCCTCCCTCCCGATCTCATCCTTCCTGATCTAATCTTGTCTTCAAGTCACCGCCGCCCCTCTCCTCGAACCTCCCTCCCGATCTCCTCCTTCCTGATCTAATCTAGGCTTCGAGTCACCGCCGCCCCTCTCCTCGCCGCCGCCGGAGCTCCGCAGGACAAAGCTCGGGCAGGGGACGATGGCGGTAGCGGGGCCTTCCTCCATTGCGGCGAAGATCCACGCGGGTGTCGTGGATAGTGATGCGGCTCCAGTCGTGCGGTTTCTCGGCGGCAGACATTACCCATGGGCATGCTAGATGATGGAGGAGGTTGATCTGGTGATCCAGCCGGGGATAGGCGCGAATTTGCCTGTGAAAGCTTGGTTCGGCCTTGGTCAGATTCGTCAACGGTGGCGCTCACATGCTTCGTTCCCTCAATGAAGGCTTTATGGGGTGATTCGTGTTCCCTGTGTGCCCCGAGGAAAACACCAGGTTCGGGCTTTCCAGATTGGATGATGGCGATGTTCCTGCATCATCGCCCCAAGGGGGGCATCATCTTTGCGGTTATACATCAGCTGGGGGGACAAGTGTTTGACTTGGTGAAAGAGCCCAGTCTTCGTATGCTTCTTGTGCGGTGACCAAGGTGGAGTGGCGTTTCATCTACAACATCGATGCTGGTGAGTCTTGGCGGCAAGGTGCAACGGGGTCTCGGCGCTGGAAACTGTTTGCTGGGCGCGCGCAGGACGCTGGCTGTCCGGCGACGTGGTGGTGTTGACGGCAGAAGGGTCTGGCAAGATCAGTGCGTTAATTTCTCATGAAGATGGGACCGCGAAAGAAGATGGTTATAAATTCCACAGCGTGTGCATGCGGTGCACACTGAGGGTCTGCTAGACCGGTTGGTGCTCCCGGCTAGCCAGCGGGCGGCTTGGTGAGGCTATCGGATTTCTTACTGTGCATGACGTGAGGTTAGGGCACATCATCAATCTTGTAGGTGGAGCGATGATTTTCGTCGGGAAGGTCGCTTTGGGTTGATCTATGTTTTTTTTGTAAGAAATGACCGTGTGCATCGCTCGATGCACAGACCGGGCATAATCCTTCTTTTTGAAAAAAAGTGTGAATCAAGAATATATAGCGAGGATGGTAAACACTCTATATTATAGGAGAAAATTAAATTGACAATGTGCCAATTATTACTCTCGACCCTAAACATCTAATGCATATCTGATTAGAGGCCTCCATATCATGCATGTGTGGTAAAGTTGTGTCTCGATGGAGCCTCACACCAAGGGCCTCTTTGATTCACATGATTGTATTAAAAATGTAGGAGTAGAATCAACACTGGACTGAAATATCATGTCAATTCGAATATATAGGTTGCACCCCAGGAAACACAATTATTCTTTTAAAAGGTTTGAGTGTATGCTAGATATTCTATGATTCCTAATAAAAATCCTAGCCTCAAACAACATGTAGGGTTGTTACCGGATGATGTTTTCCGGGGCCCGAAGCTGTCTAAATCCTTGTCTTGTGTTGCGTCTCGCGATTCCGATCAATCCCTCTCAAGCTACCGCATAGATGCGTTGGCCTCACGACTAAGTCCTCACGCTAGGACATCTGCCGTGACAATTCCACGACAGTTGGCGCCCACCGTGGGGCCCGCGCACGGTGGTGTTGAGTTCTTGGAGGGATTTTCCTAAGGATCGAGAAGTTCGCAATCAGCTAAATAATTAACAGACGGTGCGTGAAGCTCTACTCTGAATCAAGGGGATGAGAGTGCCTGTTATGCGCCGCCACGACCGGATGAGTCGCAAAAGCCAGATTGATTTTTGCTGAAACCGCTGGAGAGTCGCCAAGGCCGACGAGAGCGATTCATCAATCCAAAAACCAGATCAATTTTTGGAGCGTTGTGCTGTGTGGCCGAGACCGACAGGAATTCAATCAGTTGCATCAATCCGTTTTGGTTCGTTCGCGTACTGTACACAGCGTTGCAGGTGCTTGACTTACAGCAGCTCCACGCGTGATTCACCTTTACTTGACGGCAGCCACGGGCCCAAGGCAACCGCAGTCTTTTTTCGCTGCTATTCCAGATTTGACGGATCAGGAACATCTCACATAAAAATCAAAACTGATACTACTTGATCTACTAATACTATACTTCTAGTACGTGGTCGATGTCATGATTGATCTCTCAAGTCGTTGTCAACTAGTACTCTGTTTGTCACATGAAGGCCGAGCGGAGCTGCAAGTTCAGATTGGTTTTTTCTCTAAACACTACGTCTACCCAAGGAAGTTACCAAGAAGGATAAGCAGTCAGTATAAGCTGAAAGCACTTGGAACTGAAATCACGGACTGCCCACCGGGCGAACTATGCATGCATATCCTGCAGCAGCTGTAGGTCAAAAAAAAGGGCCATGAGCCCACAACCTGGAGGAGACGGATCGGGGATGGTCAAACCGACCACGACTAGGACGAGCACGGGACCGGAGGATCGACTCGGACTCGGCGGCCTTGCTGTCCTGCCTCCGCCGCTGGGCTCCGCCTACGCCAGTGTGCCGCGTCTCCGCCTGCCCTCGCCTGCGAGCCACGCCGGTGCGCCAAGTCGCCTCCACACAGCCTCCTCCAAACCGCCAGTACGCCAAGCTGGCCTCGCTGGAACCACCGCCGCTGTCATGCCTCTAAGCCGCCATTGCTCTGAATCATTGGAGCCGCCTGTGCCTCCACTTCGCTGGCCCGACCGCCCTTGTTGCCAGGCCGCCGCTGCTGCCTCGCCGAGCTGTTCTGCATCTAAGAGGAGAGTTGTCGGCTCCGATGCTCTTTTCTCTGGTTTCGGTTGTGGCTGCTTCTTTTTCCACGATGGTCAAAACAAGTCACCTCAACTACTGATGTTACTTGCACTACGTGGATCAAGGTTGATGACAAGTATACATTATAAAGGTGTCGCAAAGGGGCGTGCGTCAAGATTATCTTTGCACTAGCGCTTGTCCGTGCCGTGCTGCGGGATGGATACATACGCAAGTCATCGCCCCCGCCACATCCAACACCACAGACGACTCGCCCGTCCGCGCCGCCTTACAAACGCCACGGACGATTCACCCGTTCGCCCTCGCGACCGGTTCACGCGTCCACACCGGCTTACAACACCACGGACGACTCGCACGTCCGCTTTCGCGGCCGACTCACCCGTCCGCACCGGTTTACAAACGCCGCGGCCAATTCATCCGTCCAACAAAAAATACAAGGTGCTATCCTTTCTATGTATTTTGTCAGCACATATTAAATCATCCGAGCAAAACTACTTTGCCCTGTTGTATTTTGTATGCAGGGAAATTACCCGTCGCAAAGTGGCATTATACCGCGGAGATGGAGACACGCCAAACGTTATTTGGCACAGGTGGTTGTCCTTACTCAACGGATTCCCGCACTGGCTTACAATGCCGCGGCCGACTCTCCCGCCCGCACCGGTTTACAGTGCTGCGGTTGACTCACCTGTGATTAACTTCATGGCGGATTACTTCCGGCCTAGACACATCAGGTGTTATTTCTCCTATGCATTTTCTTAGTATACTTTAATTACTATGAGCACAACTACTCTGCCTTACGGTATTTTTGTATGCAGGAGAATTATCCGTTACAAAGTGGTGTTATGCCACGGAGGCACGTTTGGCGGTATCGCGCGGCTTCACGGACTGGTGTGTCATGGTCCGGATTACATCAACGCGCCGGCCGGCTCGCCCGTCCGCGCCGCATTGCAGCACCACATACGACTCGCCCGCCCGCCCTCGCGACCGGTTCACGCGTCCGCATCGGCTTACAACGAGGAGGATAATTTGCTCGTCCGCACTGGCTTACAATGCCGCGGCCGATTCATCTGTCTGCTCCTGCGGCTGATTCACCCCCCTCCCCCCCGCGGCCGACTCGCCCGTCCGCACCGGCTTACAGTGCCGTGGCCAGCTCATCTGTTGCCCGGGCGAATCAGGTGATATTCATCCAAGTTTGTTCTTAACACATAGTATTTTTGTCAAAGAGCAGTTTATCTTTGCCTTGGTCTGCACTATTGTTGATGCAGGACATTTGTTCACTACGTCAAAACAAACATGGTTGACTCGCCTGCGCCGGTTTACAGCGCCGCAGCCGGTTCATCTGTTTGAGCTGCCTCTGACGCGGCGGTCGTCTTTTCCATCTGTCTATTGCGGCCGGGTCTACATCGACACACCAGGACTGCACCTGTCTGCATGAGCGGATTATTGAATATGAGCAAGTCACTGCTTGGGAAGCCCGGTTTTTTCTTCCAACAGCTTGGAGGAAAATTGTCATGTGTTATCAGCCGCCGTCGGCATTGGACGGCTCAATGGGCATGCGCACAAGTCGCCGCCACTACAGTTTGGTTAACTTCAGAACATCCAGTTGGAAGGAACCATTGGCCGAGTTGCTGACACGGCTCATACGGGATCATTTATAACCCGCTGCAGTCACCTGAACCTTCTGTGGATTCACATCGCGCTGTCAACACCAATGATATAACCCTTATGCTATGGTCAATATGGAGAATCTCAAAGCCAACTCCTCGAGTCGTCTTGAGACTTGGGGGCTACAATGATATGACTCGGCATCATTGGTCGGTTTCAATGCATTCAAGAACTCCGGGTCGTTGGAGGGAATGATAACCCGGTTCCGGAGGCTCCTACCATATTGATGAAAATTTAAAGGCCGTCAGAAAATTGCCGGTTCAAAATAAAGATTCCGGTTTAAAATCCGGTTCAAGAGATATCTCTCTCCCGCAAAGTTTTGAAGCTCTCAAATCCGGTTCAAACATCCAGCTCAAGGTAAATTTATATCTTACAAAGCTTTGGAGCTCTCAATATCCGGTTTACAAATTTCCGGTTCAAAAAGAAGTTATCTCTCGCAAAGTTTGAGTTCTCAGAAAAAAGGGACCAAAGAGAGTCTGTCACAAAGCACAACTCAAATATAGGTACCCTGCTTTAATGACCATTGGGAGCTGATCGTATTCGAATTTAGCTTAACCCTTTTGGTGTGACCCTGATCGTATTCGAATCAGAGTCGAATTTAGCATAAGTCTCTTTTTGCAAACAATTTTTGGATTTTATTTGAAGCTCTTTTGATCATATCTAAAGTGTATATGAGTGGTTGCTATTTAACCCGGTTTGACTTCGGATGATAAGTCGCCATCATATGACAATCATAAACATTTGGAAGTCTTGATTTCTAAAGATTGGGTTATCACCCTTACTGCATAGGTCACATAAACCGGCAGTGAAAATTCAATATCACAGTGGTTATATGTGAGATATTATGACATGCCCTGCGGTAAACCGCCAAGGGTTCTTGTGATCTACTTGCGTGCAGGATAAGACTACATTTGGGTGGTTACCCGCCCTGGTTTTTGATGTTAAGTCGCCAGGGCATATGTTGTTTAAACTTTGTAGGATTTACAGAGCTATGACTTACATAAATGATTAAATTCAAGCCCATCATCATAGATGGAAATTGGTGTCTCAAAAGGGTTATCAATTCTTGATTTTCTCAAAGGCTATAAGCCGCCGGGTTGTACAAATTCCGGCTTATAATGGAGGCGTATTAAATCGCCATCGGCCAAGAGCCGCCGGGTATTTAAACTCCGGATTGACCTATCAGCAGATGAGGTATTCAAAGTCGCTTTGGCGCAATGGCTATTATTTTATCAATGGATATGATTTATTCTACAATGGAAAGAATAGTCCCGAGTCGCTGCAGGCTTACGGCCCGGCACTTGGGGGCTACATTAATCAAATTGATATTACATCAAATATGCAAGTCCCATGTCACTGCCAGCATGCACCATGGCACTTGGGGGCTAATGCAAAGTCATTTTTTGCTCAACTTATTGAAGACCCGACTCATCACATTCTAAATGAGCCGGCCCTTAGAGGCTACCAATTGCTCCTGTCGAAAATTCGAGGTACACAAGCCTTAATCCATTATATTGAAAGATCCACTATTCAGTTGGTAGAGTACAAAGCTCTTAACCTTGTGGACGTGGGTTCAAGCCCCATGGTGGAGATTACATCATATACTGTTATTGTCAATGATCATATTTACAAAGTCCCTGCTCATTATTGCATAATGACCCGGCCCTTGGAGGCTACGCTGGTTGAAGTTTATATGAGCATGAGGCAATTACAAGTCCCAGGTTGCTGCAAGCATGACAACCCGACACTTGGGGGCTACATAATATGGAGTATTCAGTTTTTACTAGTGACTGAGATGAACAATATGGATTTCTTCAAAGTGGCAGCATTTATATTGAAGCAAGTCTTAAGCCATCACTTTGTTCTACTCAAGACTTGGGGGCTACAGGTATTATATTATTATCGAAGAAATATTTTCAAATTCTTTGTTTTGAGCAAACCAGATTGACCCGGCATCACCAATCATTATGACCCTGTGTCTACAACCCGACGTCATCAATAATCATGAACCTGCGTTGGCAACGATCGTGACCCGGAATTATCAGCTTTTATAACCCGACAATGGTGGTAATCATAAACTGGCAAGTTTTACATCTTCAAGCCGGCTGGATATCAGTTGAATATTTCAGAGACTAATATTTTTGTCAAGTCAGAGCATTAAAAGCCAATTCAAATGGATTCTTTATTTACAAGAGCCAATATCAGCAAATGGGTTATGAAGCTGGCCTATTGACCCGGATATTTCAGGAGAAAATGTCAAGGACTCAAGGATGATCAGGTGCCGGTTTACAAGAATATTTAACCCGGAGCACAACCTGTCAAATTTGTTATTGTGTTTATGTTGCAGGATCATTTTAACATGGATAAATCCAAATTAAACTGGGGGCTAATGTCGGGGATATACCCCGCGGTACGACCCGGCCAGACTTGGCGACTCACTGGTGACCCGCCCGGAGCTTGGCGATTCACAGATAACCTGCCCGATCTTGGCGACTCATTAGTAACCCGGCGGGCGGGTCAGATGGACAACAAGGCCTAAAGTCCAGAAGGCCGGCTCACGTTATGATGGGCCGGATTAAAAGGAAAGGGATGACGAATATTTCCTTTACGAGGAAGCAAGACCCGGACTTGTAATTAACTTGTAAGAGAAGATAGACTAGTCCTAGTCCTACTAGCACTCCACATGTAACCCGCCCCTCTAACTTATATAAGGAGGGGCAGGGCACCCCAAAGAGGGACAAGAAACAATCTCTAGGGCTAGAAACCGAGAGCCGGTTCCCGGCGACTCTCCCGTGATCATAATGAGACTTAGCCTCAAACAGCATGTAGGGGTGTTACCGGATGATGTTTCCCGGGGCCCGAAGCTGTCTAAATCCTTGTCTTGTGTTGCGTCTCGCGATTCCGATCAACCCCTCTCAAGCTACCGCATAGATGCGTTGGCCTCACGACTAAGTCCTCACACTAGGACATCTGCCGTGACAATTCCAGAAGGATACGAATCAAACAAGTGACATGGGGGGGGACCTAAAGATTATAATCCTCCAAAGATTCTATTAAAAGCGGATCAGGGTCAGACTTGCAAAGTCATAGTCATCGGCTTGCTCATCCTTGGTATTGCTCTTGCCGAAGCTCCCCTGCTCTAGCGTTACACAACCTAGTCAGCTACGTCGGCGGAGGGGAGTCCTCCACGGCTCCGTCTTCTTTGTCTTGGATGATAAGGCTTGCAGAGTCTTCTCATACGAGGCCCATGGGCCGGACTGATGGCCAAGGGCAGAACTGACCTATGGTGCCTCGGGCTGGCCTACTTAGGTCGGCAACCGTCAAGGTGAGGCACTGCTGGGTCATAACACCGTCAGTAGCCCCTAAATCGTTCTTCAAGCTTGGTTGCACCTCGACCAACACCAGACTACACACCGTCTCCAGGTTGCCGAGGTTGAATCTGGTTCTTCAAAGCTCACCTAACAGCAACAATTCGCCACAGGTCTCCGTTTGTCGTATTGCTTCCGAAATTTGGACGAACAACTCCAATCTTGAATTGTTGATGAAAATAGCCGACCTGCGCCAAAAAGCTTCCAACGCGGTAGGCCTTTGCCTTTCTGAGTCAAATTCCCGCATAACACTTGTATACTTAACATGTCTAGTCTTATCAGTTAGACCAGATTAGTCTCGTCAGCTGGTCAGGCAGACCACGCGTTAGACATGTAGGGTGTGTTTGGTAGGGTGTATGAAGAGTGCATGAGTCCAAAAGTTCCCTTCTCGACCCACTTTTGGGTGTTTGGTAGAGTGTATGGAGGGTGCATGAGTCCACACTAGTTCAACACAAATACACTAGGAGCATGCATGAAGAGGGGTGTTGAGTTGAGCATGCACGAAGAGGGAACAACTATGCTGAGATGAGAATGCAACCAAACACACCCGTATTGTCGGCCAAAGAAACATGTGGGCTGGGTGGAGCCCACCTAGGCCATGTCCCATCACCCGGTGGCCTGCGCCTCAATTCCAGCGGGCAGCAACGGCGGACCCCTCGACTCCCCCGTGGATTAACGGAGTTAACAGGATACAAGAGGATTCGCCTGCCATGCGAAAAGGATTGCCTACCATCATATCACCTTCCATCCACTAATAAAGGGGAATGGACGGAGTGAGGGAGAGGTTATACTCTCACCACCCTCCACTTCTTCTTCCTCCTCCTGCAGATGCTTCGCGACTGTCATGCCTCGCTATTGCTCTGCACCACTATGTACCTTGCCGCGTCACCGCACCACCACAGCTCCACTGCACGGAGCTTCCTCGCAACACCATGGGTCGTTGATGCTTGGCAAAGAATGGAAAGCTCGTCGTAGCCGGGAAGTGCACCGCCGCTGCATGGCCAAAGGAGAAGGTGTCGTCAAAGTCAAAGGAAAGTGGATGGCTTCCACGGTCACCGAGACCGCTAGAGCATCTGGTTGATGGCGGGTACTGACGATGACATGTACCTAGGGTAGGGCAATAGACCTGATCTAAGTACCCTTTCCAAGGACACTGCCTTACAGTCAAAGACATTCAAAGGACAGCAAATTCTACCGACTGAAATCATCGTATGATGCAGCCCACTCGACTATGAGTTCCACTCGGATAACCCAATTCCATTCGACCAGGGTATAATCACTCGACCACATCAGAAACCACTCAGAATACAGAAGATCTAAAGTCACTCTGGATGGCAATGGTCGTACGTTCACTCTGTAGTCTTAATGATCATTTATATGACTTTAATGCTGACATTATCAGTAACGTCCCCTCTTTACACTACAAAAAAAGACACATCCGTGACATTTTGGGCCGAACGAAAAAAATTTCTGTCATACTTATGACACTTCTATGACAATAATTGTGACAAAACACGGTATCATCATAGATGTGGTGGGGTCCTACTTCTATGACAAAAAATCATGACAGAAAATGGGCTTTTCGTCCTGGGCGGGCCGAAAGACGCAGCTGCATGACATTCTTTGGGCCGTCCATGACGGAAAAAACCGTGGTATAAGCGAGGGCGAGGAAAATATCAGGGTGTTCCCGGTTACGGTGGGTGGTCGGGGCCGAGCGATGCGCGTTTCTCTCGTACACGCACGTGCGTGGGCGCGAGGCGTTGGGCTCTAACTGAACCCGAGCGAGGCGTTGGGCTCTAACTGAACCCGAGCGATTGCACTGCAGGCTATGCGTTACTGAACCCGAGCGATCGATCGATGGCTGTTAACTGAACCCGATCGAGCGATTCCTTCGCTACTGCTACTAACTGAAGCCAATCGATGCTGCCTCTGGATGAACAGTGAGCGTTCTTGGGGGGTTTGGATAAACAGTTCCTGGTGGGGGTGGATGAACATGACCCCGTGGTGTTGCCTCTGGATGAACAGGACTCCGATCGATCGAGCCGGTTTGGGCTGGATGAACAGGACCCCGTGGAGGGCTGGATGAACAGGACCACCCCGTGGAGGGCAGGATGAACAATAGACAGTGGAGGGCTGGATGAATAGTAGCCCGTGGAGGGGTGGTTGAACAGGAGCCCATGGAGAGGGCTGGTTGAACAGTAGCCGGTGGAGTAGCGCGCGGTGGAGGCTGGATGAACAGGAGCCCGTGGATGAACAGTCGCAGGTGGAGGCAGGAGGAGGTCGACGGTGGATGAACAGTAGCCTGTGGAGACTGGAGGGGGTCGACGGTGGAGATGAACAGTATCCCGTGGAGTCCCGTTTTGCGGTACGCCACACCCCTCCCGATGAATAGGACCCCCGTTTCGACCGTAGCACTCCAACACAAGTCCGTTTCCTTCGTTTTGCGGTACGCCACACCCCTCCCGATCAACAGGACCCCCGTTTCGACCGTAGGAGGTCCGTTTCCTCCGTTTTGCGGTACGCCAGACCCCTCCCGATGAACAGGATCCCGTTTCGACTGTGGCCGGTCGAACACAAGGCCGTTTCCTCCGTTCTGTGGTACTCCAGGCCTCGTTTCCATCGGCTGTTCCGTCCAAGCCCTCCCGATGAACACGATGACGCATTCCGTTCCGACCCAGCCGGTTGGCTCCCCATGAACACGACGACGACACAGTTTCTCCGTTCCGACCCAGCCATGTACACGAGCCCTGGCCGTATGTACGCGCGAGTAGGCGTTCAAGACCCCGCCCGTATGTACGTACATGGCTGTATTTACTTTCTTGCACCCTGGCCGTTGTACGTACGTGTACATGCTACGTACGTGCCTCTACTACGACACGTGCGCGCCTCTACATCGACCAGCATGTACGTACACGTTCGCGACCAGAATGAAAACGCCACGTATGCTTCGACCAGGTGGGTCCCGATTGTCAGGCACTTCCTTGCGTGCGAAGATGTAGCTGGTGGGTCCCAGCAGTCAGGGGGGTGAATCGTTTTTTTTGCCGGGACGCACTTCCTTGCGTGCGAAGATGTAGCTGGTGGGTCCCAGCAGTCAGGGGGAAATGTTTTTTTTCGCAAAATACGGTGGCCCGTCCGGTGGGTCCCCGCTGTCAGGTGGAGGAATAATTATTTTGCGCGTAATAAGGAGGCACTTCCTTGCTGCGGCCGTGGACCCAGCTGTCAGCCTCTCCACGTACAGTACTCTTCCGATGGAAGTCGGTCGTTGACCACATTGACCACGCCGCGCCAAGAGCACCAAGGCGGTGGACGACGGCGAGGCCTAGGAAGGGGACGATGCGGAGCCAGGGAAGACGCGGCAGTGGATGCCCACGCGGAGAGGAGTACAAGGGTTCACTGGTTCGGCTGCGGTGTGAGGCTGCCGTCGCCGCAGAATAGCAGGGGGTGTGGGTGAGTAGAGGGATGGCCTGGCCAGCGGTGGGAGTAGTAGCGGGCGGTGAGGCCTCTGCGGCATCACAGCCGGCCACGGGAGGCAGGAGCACGAGGCACGACCGACGCTGGTTTGGGCGGCTGGAGCAAGAAGACCAGAGGTTGAAGAAGCACTGCGTCCGTTGGATGGACATCGTACGGTCAATGGAGCTAGAATCGTGCATATTGACTAAGTTGACAAAGCCCTCCATCCCTGTCAACTTAGTAGGCCCACAAGTCAGCCTCCCACTATACTGGGTCCCAGCTAGCAGGGGGAGTATTCTTTTTTTTTTTGTGCGTAATAAGGAGGCACTTCCGGTGGGTCCGAGCTGACAGCTGGGGGGGGGACATTTTTTTCGCGAAATACGGTGGCCCGTCTGGTGGGTCCCAACAGTCAGGGGGGAACGTTTTTTCGCCAAATACGGTGGCCCGTCCGATGGGTCCCTGCTGTCAGGTGGAGGAATAATTATTTTCCGCGTAATAAGGAGGCACTTCCTTGCGGCTGATGTGGACCCAGCTGTCAGCCTCTTCAAGACAGTACTCTTCCGATGGAAGTCGTTCCTTGACCACGTTGACCACACCGCGCCGAGAGCACCAGGACGGTGGACGATGGCGAGGCCTAGGAAGGGGACGACGCGGAGCCGGGGAAGATGCGACAGCGGATGCCCGCGCGGAGAGGAGTACGAGGGCTCACTAGTTCGGCTGCGGTGTGAGGCTGCCGTTGCCGCAGAATAACAGGGAGTGTGGGTGAGTAGAGGGATGCCCTGGCCAGCGCTGGGAGTAGTAGGGGGCGGTGAGGCCTGCACGGGAGGCGGGAGCAGGCGGTCCCGCCGGCGCTAGATTTGGCGGCTGGAGCAAGATGATCAGAGATTGAAGAAACACGACGGCCGTTGGATTGACATCCAACGGTTACGTCTGCTAGAATCGTTTGTTGACGTATATAATAACTAAAAAATCTTGCATACGCGTGAACTTAATAGGCCCATAAGTCAGACCATTCCCTCTTTTTTAATAATTTATATATAGCTCGTTGCGACTTCTTATGCAATTTATTGCAGTCCGTTTTTTTGGTTGGCCAGGGCCAATTTCGCATATTTCTGTGGGTTCCAAACTATTTTTAATATCAAAATGTCGAGCCAGATTTAAAGTACTTTGAAGATATATTTAAATTAGGTTAATGCCCAGCGAAATAGGAATCTGAAAATGTGAAAAAATTCAAAAATTATAAAGTAATTGCCAATTTGTCATCTGTTTTTATATTTACAACAAATTTCATATTACTTTCAAGATTTGCAGGTGTCTTGAAAGAGTTGCAGCCCATCAGGGCGTAGAAAAATAAATAGGCCTGGATTGGGTATTCTTTAGAAAAATTAAACTGGGCTCATTTTCACAAAGAAAAAATAGCTGGGATGGTCACATGGTGAACATAAAATATAAGCCTGGGCTAGACGGGCCACAACCCAGTTCAAACCCTTCTCCGTCTCAACAATAACAAAAAAAATACTGCTCGAGCGGCTACGTCCCAGGTGTCAGCCGATCTTGTGCTGTTCTCTTGTCTATTGACTATATACGCTCACAATGTCGTGGGTCCCATATGTCAGGAAAACACTAGGAGGAAGCATTTTATTTTTCCATACGCTGACATGGTGGGCCCGTACTGTCATCCTCTCCACGTACTTCTGCCGATTCCTGTTGTTTGTTGACCATGTTGACAACGCAAGAGGGCGGCGCCGCGGCGAGCGCACCAAAGCGCGCGGAGGACGACGGCGAGGCCTCGGACGTCAGCGTTAATGATTTAGGAGACGGTGAGGCGGCGGTGCGTGCGCTGAGGCGCAGCCAGCCATGGGAGGCGGAAGCAGGCGGCCCCGCCGGCGCTGGTTTGGTTTTGGCGGCTGGAGGAAGAAAGGACTGAAGAAACATGACAGACTGTAAAAGCAGCAGGAGTACTTAGCAACCTTAACTGAAACCAGCAGGGGCACTTAACAACCATAGCTGAAAGCAGTATGAGTACTTATACAGGTTCAACCGTACAAAGCACGCCTCGAACAGTGCTACTTTGCCTACAGTTAACCAAGGGTGAGGCCGCCAAGCCCCAGGACAAGGCCCAGGCGCCACCCTGCGCATCCACAACCTTCTGAAAGCGGCTTCATCTCGCAATGTGGTCAATAAACGGGATATTCGCTTTAGAGCCATGGAAAAGCAGGAACATAAACTTCTGTCCTATTCTCCAAGATGGACGGACCTTCATTATTTGAGACCACCCATGAATAGGTATCTTTTCACCTCCAAGGGGAATGGAGTAGGTTGACATAAACATCATGTTGTGACCAAGCGCAAGTCTGACCCGACCATGGTCAGGCATCTGTATAGGAACAATAGAACTGGGCAGTTTCTGTTTCAAGAAGATCACAACTGTAAAACTGTGTATAAGCAATAGTTTATGAACAACATATATAACAGAAAACAGCTCGTACCATAAGTTTCTCGACACAGTTGGGCTTGTTCAACGAGTGCAGCAGTGGCACACATATCCCACGTGGCCTTCCACCATTGAAACGCCCCACAAGGACCTCAAGACGATCAATAAAGTGTAGGAACTTGTGGATGTCGTCCCAGTCAACTTCAGTGCCATCAGTAACAGCCGAGTTGTTACAGAATAACAAACGAGCAACCTGCTTAACTCTGAAAAAACCTACACGTGCCACCAATTATAAGAAAATATTAGTTAGAAGTAGCATCTTCGTGAGAGATTCGTTGCTACTTCTAAAGTTAAATTATGATTAGTTAGACAGAATAGGTAGATTAAGAAGTAATCGAGGCAACAAGCAAGAACCAGATACAAAACTAACATGGATGAACAATTGGAACGACGTCGGGGTGGAAGATCGCAGTGAAGATGAGACCAGGTTCTGCTATTTCCATCAACATTCGTGCGCCAACTTTCAGTCTGTAACAATTGAGAAAGTTTATCCAAGTTCGGCCATAAAAAAGCAGCGATCTTCTTGGTTCATGAACCCAACTCGGAACTTATATCCATGGCTTGTCTTCACTGTGACCATTAAACTGGTGCATTCAGTTATGTCAAGGCCGAGCATCTTGAGTACATGTGTTCTGGCAGAGCAAATAATGCACTGCAGGAAAAATAATATGAGAACACAATGTATTCCCTATCCAAATCTAGAAATAACTTCCTCCTCCACGTCAGTGTTGACCATCGTACTGGTAGTACCTTTTATCCAAATATAGCAATCCAAATTTCCAAATTAGTCGACAGCATGTTCAAAAAAACCCCACCCTCCCGGATAGAAAAGACGATTCTAGGAACATACTATGCGCGTTTTAAAATCCTGTGTTAGGATGAGAAGGAACAAGTGTGGCGTCTCGCTGAGGGCGCAGAAACCTGTAGGGTCCTCGCACTTTGGGCACTGCAAATGAAACACACTAGATTCAGTAGGAAGAAAAATGCATCAACGGCGGCGGCTGCCATCCTAGGATTACCCGCGACCAAGGGACTTGGATTTATCGGGGATGGATGAAGAATTCGTACCTGGTTCTCCATGAGAAAACCCTATGCAATCGCCGAGAGGGGTTTTTTCTCTGAACAAGCAGATGAGGGAGAAGGGGATTCAGGCCCAGCGAAATATTGCCGCTTCGTCCGTCCAGCTTACTGCTAAAGCTGGAAAGGGGGGGGGGTTGTGATTTGACGGCTCATTGGGCATTACTGCGGCGCTACGACCCGGGTGTGTCTACCGTGCAGTTGTGCACTCTAGTTTGTGCATATGGCACGTGGACCCCGTTGCCGGATGCCCCACATATCAGCGAAAGGAAGTAGAAAGACAGGAGTAACTAGTTACACAAAAATATATTTTTGACAGAGAGATACTCCCTCTGTAAAGAAATATACAAATCTTTTATATCACAACTTTATACATAAGAAAAATCAAGGGGAATATATATAACATATATAATTATAAAAAACAGAGTTGTTTTTAACACAGTATAGACGAGTTGGTGATGATGGTGTGCCTGCCATCCTGCAATATAGGTCGTCCGATTTATATCTGACGGATAGGAAGGAAACTATGGCAATTTTGCAAAAAAGGTACCCACACACCTCTCAACATTTGCAAATAAGGCCTTCCCTCATTCATCCTTTTCTCTCACAAGATAAAATACTCATACAAATGCATCTTGATGTTACTTGCAACGCACGGGCATTACGGGGGTTCAGCTGAGAATATAATACTCAGACAGGCTCATGGTTCTGGACTTTGGGCCGCAGGCCCACCCTGCATGTTTGGGGTCCCATGTGTTCTACCTCAGCGCTTTTCATATTGCAAGCGATCGGTATGGCGTTGGTTTTACATGCGATCGCAAGGCGAATACACAAAATTGAATAAAGCATGGCAGCTGTTGGAATGAAATCGAACGATAGTTCCTAACCAACAATGAGAGTTGCAATTCTATCAACGATATACCATGTGATAAATAATACTGTCGTATTACTTATACACACAGGACACTTGTTTCACCATGCCAGATTATTACATCAAAATCTCTCGTAGGATAGATCAGTTCGGCAGTTGCGTGCTGCTACTGAAGAATTTCAAAGTTGATTTGGACCAGCTCTCCTTGCCGAGAAAGTTCGATTTTGAGATCATCCCCTACCGCAAGATATGATTTAGATTTGAACCTTGACCATCCTTTAGCATCAATCATCATGCGACCATCCTTTGTACTTACGGTATATTGAGCAGGTTCATTCACACCAAGGCTGTGCATGGTAAGATAAACTTGGCAGCTGTCGCTCGGATTGTTGAATGACTCCCTCGTTGCTCTAGGATTTCTCTGTTTGCAAACAAGAAGACATACCCAAACAGTTAGATCAACACAGTGAATCATGCGAAACAAAATGGAAAGAAAAAAGAACGAAACACTTGGGCAGCCAATGCTTACCAAGAAGGTGGACATGTCAGTTTTTGTAAGGACTTTGGTATATGAAGTGCGAACTGCAGCCCAGTCTGTTGCCGGTGCAACTCCTCGTTCAGTTGCCGCTGCACGGGCCGGAGCAGATGCAAGTGCAAGTGTTGGTGCAGGTGCCGAAGCCGCAGCTGCTGCCGGAGATGGTGCTCCTTGTAGAGCTGGTGCTGGTGTCGGAGTAGGTGCCGGTGTCGATGTCTGATCCTCCGGTAGATCAGCCTGATCCGCTGACGCGGTCGGTGCCCAATCCTCAGCTAGATCAGACTGAGATGCTGCCGCTGTCAGTGCTAGAGCAACTGCCGGTGCTCGATCCGTTGCTGAAGGTGGTACCGATGTGCGAGACAGTGGCGATCGTGTCTGGTCTGCTATGATCAGCTTTCTAACTTGACTAGGCTTCGTAACCGTTATCCACTTTTTTTTCTTCATTTCTTTTAAACGCGAGAAGGACTAATTGTGGCGTTTTTGTTAAACCAAACTGCAGTTCATCATAGGGATTCAGCTTGTACTCAGACAACAGAGCCAATTTTTCTAGTAATATAAGTGATGGATAGTGCCTTCATTACTGACACGACATAAGAAGTGAAACCTGCAAAAATAGCCATCGTAGAGCAAACCAAACGGTTTATTCTGTGATGAATGTCACATGGCAAAATCTGCATCGTAAAATTGCAGGAAAAGAAAGAAAACATGACATTAAATCAATAAGATTTAGATAGTAAATCAATAAGATTTAC
This sequence comes from Triticum aestivum, assembly GCF_018294505.1. NCBI lineage: Eukaryota > Viridiplantae > Streptophyta > Magnoliopsida > Poales > Poaceae > Triticum > Triticum aestivum. The sequence continues at coordinate 27,968,784 of NC_057802.1, forward strand.
TTGATGTGACACGAGTGAATCCTTACCAGGAAATCACTATGTTGAAGTACTAAACAGAAGATTGATCGTCCAACTACGGGTGGCATGCAGGGGCCCCGCCTACTCCCACAAGCAGGACCGTCCAAAGGTCGTGACAAATCGTATGGACCAAACATCCATGGGACTGGAAATCCTGGTGGGTGCGATAAACCCTGCAATGCATACAGATATTGGAGTGTAACCATAATTGATAAACCGTCCTCACAAAAAATATGATCTGGATACTTCAAAATATACAGACTGAATTGAGTGGACAGACATTAACATAGACCGTTCTCAGGACTGACCACACACCAAAAGCGGCAGTACTAATAAACAATACAGGGTTCACAAACACAAATCAAGTACTGAACAATAGTACTTACTACAGAAAAGCAAAGTTGCACTAATTAAACTCTGCAGACTATTTCTTGCCACCGACCTACGGGATGAACCCCGCATAACTGTCTAGGCCATGGACTTCGTGAGAGATGTCTACATGCACCATCACCATCTCGTCAACCTTGGAGAACCTAACAGAGTGGTCTTTCCACTCATAAACATGATCATGAAGACAGGCCGCATCAGATTTGTTGGGAAGCTTTACAAGAACCACACCCTTCGTAATCGAAGGCACAGCCAGGAAATTGTTGTGGTCAAGTACAGCCTCGAGAACGCCTGACAACAATGCTACAGGAAAACACTAGTTCAGGACACGTGGCGACAAGGACACAGCAGCTGGATAGTTTAGTAGTAGAACTCATCCTCAGGTCTTCCAGTTCACAAGGCATGACTTTGAGAACTTCATCTCCACCGCGGACCTGGTTCTAATTCAAATAGAAACCATATTTTATTACCACCTCCATTCAGAAATATAAGATGATTTTTGATAATACTCCATATATGACTACATATACGCACAGAAATGAGTGAACAAAGACACTAGAACATGTCTTCAAAGGCATGAGAGCAGAGGGATTACTTGCAATATCCATAACACAAGTTACTGAGGCAAATATACCCTCTTCAAAGGTAGCATTGATGTTCATAAAGTACTCCCTCTGTCCCAAGATTCTTTTCTTAGATTTGTCTAGATACGGATGTATCAAGTCACATTTTAGTATTAGATACATCCGTATCTAGACAAATCTAAGACAAGAAATTTGGACAGAGGGAGTAGTTGAAAGTAATCTGTAAGAAATCAGTGTCAACCTCTCGCATGTTTTGGTTAAAAGAGGAATTTAGAACCGTCATTTGGCACACAAAAATCACATGCAAGATCACCCAGAAAGTTGTACTACTAGTACTAGTACTGCGTGTTAGATGAAAAAACACGATCAAGATCGAGAAAAAGATCATCAAGAAGAGATATTACCTGGACTTGCTTAATGAGGGATCCCGGAGAGGGGGGCTTGGATAGGGCGATGGCTTTGAGCTTGTCTGCGGTAGTCTCGGCGGGGTGCTTGCGCTTCTTCGTACCATGAGCCTCGACGGTTTTGGCCAGAGCCATAGACATCACTTCGGCCTGTGCTCCAGCGTCCATCAAGAAACTGTCAAATAGAAATAAAAGAAAAGAAACCATAATCACAAACCCAAAAGAAGAAAAGAGAGGGAGTTATAGGATCAGTCTCGGGGTTGCAAGACCGGGCCTTGGCCAGAATCAACACCATTGATGCGCTCACCTTTCCTTCTTTGGGAGAGAAGAATAATGGCAGAAGCAGGTCGGGGGTTTCTTGAAGAAATGAGGAACAAGATGAGGGAGAATTGAGTTGGGTAGAGAGGAAGCTGAGAGAGAAGAGTGAAATGATGGTTGCTTCGTCCGTCCAACTTACTGCTGGAAAGGAGTGGGTTTTGTGATTTGACGGCTCATTGGGCATTACTGCGGCGCTTCGACTGGGGTAGTCTACTTTCACTCTACTACCGAGTAATTTAGTGCATGGCTGGTGGACCCCGATGCTGGCTGTCCCACACGTCGGTGAAAGTGAGTAGTTTAGTGCATGGCTGGAGGAGGATCCGCACGGTAGAGCGTGTCCACTGTTTTTCTGAAGAAAAAATGATTACAGCAAGCGTTTCCACTCTTACGACGGAGGAGTGCGAAACACGACAGCCACTTGAACATAGACAGTGCTCCTACTACTAGGCATGTGCAGTGGTTCATACATCAGTACTACATAATCTTGTTGCTTGTGTAGTAAGATATGACGACAACAAATGATGTTGTGCGCATGTCAACTATATGAACAGTAATGTAGTAACATAGTACCGCTTTCTCGACTGTCCGGTCGAGAATGAACGGTGAGATCAATGTTAACAGAACTAGGTCTACAGCGCACGGAGAGTATGGTGCTACAGTACTCCACGAAACATGAACCATATGAAGCACGAATAGTGTTAGGCAGGGTGTATGAAGGGTGCACGGGATGGGAGAAAAAGTTCCCTTCTCGACCCACTTTGGGGTGTTTGGCAGAGTGCATGAGTCCACACTAGTAGGTTAACACAAATACATGAAGAGGAAACAACTACTCCCTCTGTCTAGGTGTGTAAGTCATCTTACGTTGTGCACTGCGACCAAGGCGGAGAGGAAAACGAGAAAACTTAATGTCTTTTTGCTAATTAATAGCATTGCATGCAATGAACTAACCACTGCATGTCATGTTTATTAGTCTCAAGTAATTGAAAGCATGCACGGCCCACGTCTCTTATTGGTTGATATGTCACAAAACAAGAAACTGGGAGGGAGTTAATGTACCGTGCCTAAGTGTTTTGGGATTATTTGGTTTTCGTAAGGTGACTTACACACCTAGACAGAGGAGTATATTGAGATGAGAATGCAACCAAACACACCCACACGCTTTGTGCTACAGTGACTGATCTGCACCGTCTGAGTTTGATCCAATGGTCATGTTGCGCCGAGACATGGACATGCCCATGCAGAGGGCGCCTAAACACCACCGAAGTCCCTCTGTTTCTCGAGGCACACGACATTGGTGATTCAGGGGGCGAAACGGCTGAAAGGCAATGCAATCTACGGGAAGGCGGAGGGAGCCGGCCGAGGAGCGGGGATTCTTTTGGTTTTCACCATGGTAAAACACCAGTCGACGACTTCTCACATCAGGGAGCAGTGGGTTTTACAGGCGGAGTCATCATGACTAACTGCTGCCGCGCCTGCTCCCGTTAATCAAAAAATTAAAAATCCTGTCGCGCCTGCTCCTGTCAATCAAAAAATTAAAAATCCTGCCGCACTCAAACACCAGAGCAACGCCGCGGTGGATATTTAAATTTACCTGCCGGCAAGTAGATAAAAAAGGGGTGAAAAAACAAATGTGGCGGCGGGCTAGCTAATCGGTCGAACTAGCCCAACTAGCTAGCCACCATGCTTCACTGATGTACTCGGTGGGAAAAGTGGTCTTTTGTGATTTGACGACTCATTTACTTGCTTCGGTGAAAACGCGTGGTAGGGCGTCCCACGCCAGGAAGAATATATGCGTGCACCACCCGGGAGGACCCTGAAACCGCGCGGTAGGGTGTGCCATGTCTCGGCACGGAGGAAAAATGTGCGTGCAAAAATTTACTGTATCAGACGTAGTACCTATGGTTCGACCTCGGGACCCAGCCAGTCGATCGAAAACACCCCACTAGCCACACAGCTTCATCATGCTAACATGGCACGAAGGATAGGTGTGGTTAGCTCCATCTCGACCAGCCACAACGTCTCTTGTTCTAGGCGATTCTTCTATTTTCCAAGCTTTTTTAGTTGTAATAACACCATGGCAAGCTAGCGCCGCTCTTCGTGTGTGCCCGTGCAAAGGTTAGACGATGGAGAGAAGAGAGAGATCGCAGACTTGGGACCCACCAGTAAGTGAGTCAACGGTCATGCATGTGTTGACGAGGCACTCCCTCTACTCTACTCAACGTAATACTGTATAAAATCATGTTATGGGACAAAGCCAACAACCATTGTTGTTTTAGGCTATCGACTTACGCTTTGTAGTCCAGGTTGCCAGTTCGAATCTCGTCTTTCATATTTGTTAGTTTTAGGTCCAAATTTGATTAATGACAAGTGGGACCCCGGTGTGTTGTTCCGATATTTCAGTGTAGGATGGTTTTTTTGAACAAACACTTTGCGCGGTTAGACAAGTAACGGCACAAGTTACACGTATTTTGCAAGTTTACGAACAAAAATGACAGCGGCATAGAATATCACATCCACCCCGCAGCTTAGATGCTATGGTGATACGAGTTTTTACACCGTTGGAAGTGAGATCCAATGGCTTGGGAGTAGTCTTTGTAATTATGCGCAATTTCCAAACTCTCTCAGCCGTATATTGCAAAAACATTCAAACCTCCTACCATGGGCCATTGGATCTCCGTGAACTCGTATCACCATAGACTCTACGGTGCGGGAGCACCTCATATTCTCCTGTGCGAGAAAACATAAGGTGCTCTCGCAGCTTGGATGCTACGGTGATACGAGCTTCGAGGTCGTTTGATCTGAGATCCAATGGCATCTGAGCAGTCTTTGTGCTTGTAAGCAGTGGCCGAACTCTTTGGGGGCTTTTCTGCAAAAAAGCATTCAAACCACCGAGGAGGTGTTGGGTCACAAATCCAACGGCTCCGAAGAGCTTGTATCACCAAAGCATCTAAGGTGTGGTAGCACATGATATTCTTACATACAGGAGAATATGATGTCCTCCTTCATCTTAGATGCTACGGTGATACGAGCTTCGAGGTCGTTGGATATGGGATCCAAGGGCATCTGAGTAGTTTTTGTACAAATTGTGTGCAATTCTCAAACTCATCAAGGTTTCCTGTACAAATATTAAGACATCATGTGAGCTGCTATATCTCAGATCTACAAGCTCCAAGCAACTCGTATCGGCATATCTAAGGTATGGGGGCACATGATATTCTCCCGGGGAGGAGGGGTGGGGGTGCACAACCAATCGGTGGTTGGGACTTGGGAGGGTGGGGACAAATATAATCTAAACAACCCTAAACAGAGCTTCACAATTTTATCTAAGGTCGAGGGGGTGACCCCCGACAATCATAGCTCTGCCTAATTAAACACAACATTTGCATGTACTGTAGTACTAGACTTAATATTCATGTTTCAGTTTCATGTTCGTTTTAAATATTGAATTGAGGACCATCCATGTCTTACATTTTACTCCCTTAGTTCCTAAATATTAGTCTTTTTAGATATTTCAAGTGGACTGGCACATACGGATGTATATAGACATATTTTAGAGTGTAGATTCACTCATTTTGCTCCGTATGTAGTCGCTTGTTGAAATCTCTAAAAGACTAATATTTAGGAACAGAAGGAGTATTTTTGAATTCGTGTCATACATGCATGGTTTGGAAAAATAGGTGCACTATACTTATTGGATTGTTGTTGTGTTCGTGTGTGGGTGTCTCTCTCTGTGTGTGTGTGGTCATATGCTTGATACATACAAAGTTTTCTCACCTCCATATTGTTCATCTTTTAAATTTGAATTTGCATTGAAAAACATACCAGGGATACCATGAAATGTGAAATCCACGTTGAGATCACTATATCAAAAACTCACTCTAATTCAACAACTCGTCATAAATCAATTACCACGTTGAGATTAGTATTTGCAAGGAAAATACAGGCATTGTAATACACATAGATTCGTTCGGCAATTTAAAAGGTTCCTTTCGTATTCTCGAATTGTAGGACCCAACGGCGTACCGGCTAGACCTTGGCTCGTGTTGATCCTAAAAAATAAAAAATAAAAAAACCAGGCTCGTGTCCTTCTGGTGGCATGCGTGGTATGCACATTAGGCAACCCCAACCAGTCGAGCCTCCGCGTTTCGAGTCGAAATATCTGGCGGCCAGAATTCCAGCCCTAGGAAATTCCCCTCATGTCCCCGGTCCATAATGACTACCGATGAACAACGGAGGGATGCTTTAGTAACTAGACAACGTTACTTGCTGTGCCGAGCACGGTTCAATTCCCTCGGTCGCCGCTCGCCAAGGTCACCCGTCAACTGCATTGCCTAGTACTACTACTACTACACCAGGATGAGCATAGAATTGAGCCCGTTTTTTCGTGCCTAGTACTTGAGTTAATATATCAGGCAATGCACTGGTACGGAGGGATTATCCTTTTGCTCTGCATATATAACTTGTCTGAAGTCTAACTAAGCAAAATGTTTGACCAAATCCTTTCTTAAGAAATACAACAGGACAGATGTATGGCTTGAAAATTTATTGCATGATGGAGTTTATGATATTGTTTCGAATCCTGGATCTTAAATTTCAGAAAATCCAAAAGTGACCATAAATTCTTGAAACTGAGCATGGTCACGTGATGTGCCACAAATATTACTTCGTAATTTTTTTCTTCAATTGGAGACAAGCTGCTTATGACAAGTTGCACAAATGAAGAGCCAAGGTATGTTGGAACAAAGACCTGTCACGTTAAGGCGAACGCTTTCACTATTGAAACCGTGGGCGTTTACGTGCCGCCACGAGTCCCGCTTCTCATTGGCAGGTGCCGTCCGAGCAAGCGTGTGAGTCAACGGGAGGCGTGCGAGCAGACCGCTGCGCCGGCTGACAGGGAGGCGTGCGAGCAGACCGCTGTGCAGGCTCATCGGGAGGCGAGCCCTTTGACCAGGCTCCGCCGCCCACCTTCGTCCCAACTGCTCCCACTTTTAATGTCGCCGGCGCCGCAGTTTAAAATCAACCCCGCACTACCCGGTATCGCTTCAATCTTCTCTCTTCCTCTCCGATTCTCCTATCGTCTACCTCCAACCAGCCTAACCTAAACGTAGGCCATGCCGCATAACGATGGTCTGCCCTTAGTCTTCCAGTTTCCTGAGGAAGACACCTAGCCGGAGTCTCAAGAACATAAGGCGCTTTGGGACGAGCTTGAACTGGCCTTGCGGGAAGACGCCGCGCCTTTCCCCGCTCCCGTTCCGGCTCCCGTCGCCCCGACTGCGCCAACGCCCATCCCAGTGGCATTGATGGGCTAGGAGCCGCACATTGTCGCCGAGCTTGATGCCACGGGGTTCCACGAGGTCCCCGCCGACTTTCACGCGTCCGTGCACCTGCCAGCGCATGCGCTTGCGCGTGCACTGACGCGCACGCCCGTGCCAGTGCCCGTGCACCTGCCAGCGCATGCGCCTGCACGTGCACCGATGTGCGCGCCCGTGCCGGTGCCCGTGCACGCGAATGTCGCCGCCGCGCCGTTGACAGCGCCTATCCCCGCGCGGGTGCCAGTGCCCCCCTCAGCGGCATGGACGGCCGCCATCGACCGCTTCCTTGCACCAACGCCAGTCGCCTCCTCCCTCGAGTTGACTCGCTCCGAAGTCCAGAACATTTTGGCCCTCCTTGAAGCTAGGCAAACGTCCAGGAGTACGCCAGCAACGGCGCAAGGCGCCGCCATCACCGTCGGTCAGTGGCCCGACGACACACAAAGCACGGCAGAGGAGCCGCTTCCCACCGGAAGACGCCCCTGCCGCCGCCGCGTAATCTAAATTTGCCATGAAAAACGTTCGGATTGCCATGCTTAAAATCCGAACGTTTATCATTTCCGTTTATTTTAGATCGATCGTCGTATAATTTAAAGTCGGAGTCAGACTGAACAAAATCTATGGTTTGGTCGATTGAATGTTCTGCTAGAGCCGTATCAAATTAAATATAAAACGTCATCAAGCCACATGTATTCCTTGTCATCCAACGACCTAGACTGCTGCAATGTCGAGCGCTCAACACGTTTAGCATGCAGTTAATTTCATGCCAAAAATAGTGCTAATCACGTAATAACACACAAATAATATCCTACTTAATATCCGCATGCACTTAATATACTTCCAAATTAACGTGCATTGCACGTACACACTGACTAGTGCTGCTAGCACGTGAAACTGGTGCAGTAACTTGTGAACGCGTCCAGATATGGTCAACGGCAACATCGTCCGCGAGATCTTCGTGTTTGCCCGTGCGTCTAAACGCAGAAGGGGAGGAGAGAGAGAGAGCACACATGGAACCCACCAGTAAGTGAAGGCGAATAGTACTAAAAATAATATTACATGTTATCAATTAAATAGGCTGTGGTAATATAAAAACATTATGTGAACAAAGGGAGGTACAACAAACATTCCTGTTCTACGTATGTTGCCTATTGACGTGCGGCTTGAAGGCCCAGGTCGCATGTTCGATCCTCGTCCTTTATTTTTTAATTTGTATATGGGTCCAAATTTGTTTGATGACATGTGGGCCCCTCGGTGTGTAGTTTGTAGCACTTTAATTTGTGGGACGAAATTTGTTCCATTCCAAGTGGACTACCGGTGTGTAGTTTTGTAGCTTATTTATAATAATTAAAGAGAACAACAAAGTTTTTTGCAATAATACCATGCTGCGACGTTGAAGGCGAGAAAGGACGTGCGAGAGAGCGATGACCGAGTCAGAGGGAAATCAACTAGGGGAGTTGCGGGGGTTGCAACGGTGTTTCGAGTAGTTGTGGGCCGAACACTACTAGGGAAAACCCTATACACAGAATCTTAGCAGCAGCGCGGCTCAAAAAGAGGCGCTGCTACTAATTAGCAGTAGCGCGGGTGCGCAAAACTCGCTACTGACAAGGGTTAGCAGTAGCGCGCGCGGTGTAACCCGCGCTGCTACAAATATCGACCGACAGTGTCCCCCAACCTACATTTAGCAGCAGCGCGGTGTCGCGAGCCACGCTACTGCTAAAGCTGTAGTAGTAGCGCGGTTTTTCTGAGGTCGCTGCTGCTAATTTTCAAATTGGGCACACTGTTGGTCCCGATTAGCAGTAGCGCTTGTGCGGAAAGCGCGCTACTGCTACTTTCTTATCAGCAGCGCGTTTTACGTCCCGCGCTACTGCTAAGCCGCACCAACCCACCACCTTTCCCCACCCGTCCTCCCCTCCCCCTCCTCTCTTCCCTTTCCCCTACCTCCCACATCCTCCCACTCTCACTCTTCTTCTTCCTCAATACTTCTCCCCCATTACTCTCCCTCTTCTACCTACCTTTCTCTCTCTTCATTACTCCTACCTAACTACACCACCTCCATTAATGCATCTCCTTTGTCTTTTTCCTTCCCCCTCCACTAGTTGAAGTTGTCTCCTCCCAAATTAGCTAGCTAGGTAGATGTAGCATTTAGTTAAGTGACCTATTTGCCCCCTAACTAAATCTATCTTTGTCAAGAAGAGCTTTGTGCACTTTTGATCTCCCTACATCATCATCTCCACCGTGTGCTCGATCTCGAGATAGGGGTGATTAAAATGTCATGCTTTTGCAAAATGGAAATATGTTTATGTGTGTGTGATATGTTTATGGAAATTGTGTGTGTGGCATGAGTTGACGCCAAATTGTTCTTTTGAGTTGCCTATGTTTTGCCGAAATGTCGATTTATTTCCGTTTCGGCGAATTCCGGGCAAACTCTAGATCTATATATGTCCTATTTTAAAGGAAGGTCATGCCGAATTTTTGTATGACTTTGATGCATGCACGCATTTTTATAATCAATTTGTTTATTATTACCATGCAGAGTTGACGATGGTTAGTGGAACGATGGTGGATAGGTGGTTGCGGTTGGCGGTGCAGGACATGAAAGAAAATAACCGGACAGAGGTTTTATGTCCGTGTCGAAAATGCAAAGGAATAGTTTGGCTCGACCCCCATGACGATGGTCATGTCGAAGCGCACCTGCTCATGAATGGTTTCATGGATGGCTATACTCGGTGGATAATTAAAGATGAGGATGACGATGTTGAGGATGCCGACGAGGCAGGCAATGATGACACGGGGCAAGACGAAGAGATGATCGATAATGGCGGCGGGGAAGAGGCCGGACATGGCGGCGGAGAAGGGCCGGACATGGCGGAGGAGAAGGGGCCGGACATGGCGGCGGAGAGAACGACATGGACTCCATGCAGCAGAGTTCGCCGGTACTAAGTTCAGTCGTGCGGGACCCTCATGTTCAAGCATTGCTTCGCAAGGAGACGAGTACTGAGAGAGCTTCTTCTAGAGAGGAGGCTAAGCTGGAGCAACTAGTGGTAGACTCGAACACTCCATTGTATGATGGTTGCAATCCTGAGGTGACCCGCTTGAGTTTCACGCTCCAACTCCTGAAGACGAAGGCTAAAAACAAATGGACCGACACTAGCCTCGATGAGCATCTCAAATACCTAAAGGATGGTCTTCCCGCGGGGAATCTATGTCCTACTAGTGTTGATGAGGCCAAGAAGATCGTGTGCCCTCTTGATCTGCCGCACGTTAGATACCATGCATGCATCAACGATTGCATAATTTATCGGAAGGAGCACGCGGAAAAAACTAGCTGTCCGGTGTGCAATGCTTCTCGATACAAGAAGGTCGGGAAGAAATGTCCCCAGAAAGTTGTATGGTACTTACCGATCACTCCCCGTCTCCAGAGGTATTTTGTAGATCCCAAGGAAGCAAAGCTAATGCGCTGGCACGCGGAGAGGAAGAAGCCCGACGATGCAGATGATCCGAAGCTGAGACACGTCAAGGATGGAAGCCAGTGGAGAGCGTTGAACAGCTTCTATCGGTATTTCGAATGTGATGCAAGGAACATCGTGCTCGGCGCGTGTACCGATGGCATGAATCCGTTTGGCAACCAGAACACCAACCATAGCACATGGCCCGTGTTTGTATGGATGTACAACCTCCCCCCTGGTTGTGCATGAAGTCGAAGTACATTCACATGAGCATGCTTATTCAAGGGCCGAAACAACCAGGAAATAATATTAATTTGTATCTGGGGCTACTTCAAGAGGAGTTAGACACGTTATGGAAAACACCGACCAAGACATGGGACGCCAGCAAAGGCGAGTATTTCTACATGAGAGCCGCGCTGATCACGACGGTGTAGGACTATCTCGGTTACGGATATGTCGCAGGCCAGGTGTGCCATGGATATTGCGGATGCATGCGGTGCATGGATGATACAACGTCTCAGCAGCTAACGTCAAGGAAAGATGGCAGGTCTGGGAAAATTGTGTACATGGTGCATCGAAGATGGCTCGAACAGGACGACCCGTGGAGAAACCGTGGAGATCTATTCAATGGTCACGCTGAGCATCGAGGACCCCCACGTAAGCAGAGCGGTGCCGAAATCGATGAGCTGTTGAAAAACTGGAAGGAGTGCCCCGCACCGGGAAAGACGATGAGAGAGGCGCCAGAGCCGCTGCTGAAGGTATGGAAGACGAGGTCTGTGTTCTGGGACTTGGAGTACTGGCACAAACTCGATACACCTCATTGCCTTGATCAAATGCATATCTGTAAGAATGTCCTTGAGAGCTTGCTCGCAACACTGATGAACATGCCGGATAAGACCAAGGATGGGCCGAAGGCAAGAGAAGACTTGCAAGATTTGAAAATCAGGGAAGATCTGCACATGCTGCCCCGTAAAATGTCAGACGAGACAGAGACGGAGGCAGAGGCACGGGAGAAGAAGGGCAAGAAAATAAAGAAAGAGGATTGTTGCCCCCCTTCTTGCTTCACCTTAAGTCAGGCTGAGATCGATCAATTCTTTAAGTGCCTTACCGGAGTCAAAGTTAGTTCCGGTTACTGTGGCAAGATAAGCAGATATCTAGACACGGACAAGAAAAGGTTCAGCGGGATGAAGTCCCATGACTGTCATGTGATGATGACACAGATACTACCTGTTGCCCTTAGAGGGATAATGGACAAGCATGTCCATGACACGCTTATTGGTCTCTGCAACTTTTTCGATGTCATCTCTCGAAAGTCGATCAGTGTGAAGCAGCTCCGAAGGCTACAGGAAGAGATTGTTGTGATACTGAATGAGCTTGAGATGTACTTCCCGTCCGCATTCTTTGACGTGATGGTGCATCTGTGTGTCCATATTGTGGATGACATAATAGACCTGGGGCCGTCATTCCTGCACAACATGATGCCGTTTGAGAGGATGAATGGGATCATCAAAGGATTCTTTCGTAACATGTCCCGTCCGAATGGAAGCATCGTCCAGGGCTATGTGACACAAGAGTGCATCTCTTTCTGCGAGAATTTTCTATATGGCGCAGACCAGCCGCCTGGTGTTAGTGTTGGTTTGCCCGTTAACAAGCACGATGGGAGGCTCGAAGGAGAAGATCAGTGCAACGGTCGTAGGGAACTGCACGTGGCATACTCAGATCGACGCAGCGACTTTGACAGAGTAAACTTGGTAGTGCTACAACACCTAGATGAGGTAGATCCTTTCGTGGCACTGCACAAAGAAATTATCGCAAAGAAGTATCGTGACCGGGGGGTATGCAGGACAGACGCCGAAGTTACTAGAGAGCACAAATCCACTTTCCTGCATTGGTTCAAAGAGCATATTATTGCTAATCCCCCGGAGGAGGGCTCTAAGGACGGATTGCTCATATACGCCTTAGCACATGGCCCCTCGCCCAACCTCGTAACCTATCAGGCATATGATATCAACAGACACACGTTCTACACGGAGGCCAAAGATATGGACAGTGATGATCAGAACTCAGGGGTGACGATGGAATGCATGACCGGCAGCGACAACGGCGCAACTGAACGATTTTATGGAAGGGTCGAGGAGATCTGGGAGCTTGACTACTCTGGACTGCACAACACAACGTTGTTCCGTGTCAGATGGGCTAAGAATGTCGAAAGAGAAAACCGGATTTTCACTACCATGACTATACCCGATGCCAAGAGCGCTACCGTGAACGCTATCGCAAAAAATGAGCCATGGGTACACGCTAAGCACGTGACACAATGCTTCTTCATAACCGACCCGCGCAATCCCAGCCGTGTTGTCGTGAGGAGAGGCAAAAGGAACATCATTGGAATGGATGGAGTTGCCAACGAGGAAGACTATGATCAGTACGGCAACCCAATGAGGGAAGATGACGATGATGATGAAGTACACGTCAAAAGAAGAATCAATACTACATTACCTAAGAAAAATCGTACTCCATGGAAAAGGCAAAGTCACAATGAGGGGCTCAATTATTCTTTGACGAACAAGAAGGGAAAGAAGCTGACTCAAAAACGAAAACATCAACGCTGAGGAACCGTATGTTATCGGTCAAATGATGTAATATATGTATATATGTTCCTATTTTGTATACACACTTAGCCATTATTATGCATGGGTCCAATGATGTAATATATATGTTCCTATTTTGTATACATATTTAACCGTCAAATGATGCAATATATATTGCCTTCCCTTCGTTCACTGCTCTCGGAAAAAAAGTGAGAGAAAACAAGGGAAAAGAACAAGGAAAACTGGTTATAGTAGTAGCGGTTTACTGAAAAAGAGCTACAGCTAGTCAAGCTAGCAGTAGCGATTTCCTTGTAAAACCACTACAGCTAGTCAAGGTAGTAGCAGCGTGTTTGGTCTAAACGCGCTACTGCTACGTCCACTTAACCCAAAATTCTCACTCTCCCTACTTCATCCCGCCTCTTTTCCCCCCAAATCCCCACTCTCTCTTCCCCCGTCGCACCGCCGCGCCCCGGCGCTCGCCCCCGACCCGGCCCTTGCCCCGACCCTGGTGCTCGCCCCCGACCCGGCCCTCGC
>NC_057802.1:27982696-27987160 GCF_018294505.1 Triticum aestivum
GCTCGCCCCCGACCCCGGCCCTCGCCCCCGACCCCGACGCGCCACGCCTCCCTCCTCTGCTTCCTCCGCTCCCAACCTCGGCCATCGTCGGGCCTGCCTCCTCGCCCCTGCACCCTCTGTAACCCCCCTTACTCTCTGCTAGCTAGGGTTCTTCAGTTAATTTACTTAGGTTTTAGTTAGGGCAGTAGGTTAATTAGGTTATCTATTTAGTTATGAATTTAGCTAGGTTTTAAAATAGGACAGAAATTTAGGGTTAAGCAATTGTAGTTAAAAGAAAAGGCAGCATTTAAGCAATTGTCCAAATCAACACCCCTTGTTAAAGCAAATTTAGGTCGGCTAAATTTATATGCAAATTTGAACTGGACATGTGATATGTGGGTATGTCATGTTTTGGACATGTCATGTTTGGAATTTGAACATGTCATTTGGACATGTGATGTTTTGGTTCAATTTTGGTAAATGATCCGAGTGGCCTATGTTACGCCGGAATGTTGATTCATTTCCGTTCCGGTGAATTTCAGGCGTTCGATATGTCCATTTTTTAGCAAAGGTCATGCCGAAATTTTCCGTGAATTTTTGCATGATTTGTGCTAGATAGTTGGCATATCGAGTGCTGGCACATAGATTTCTTTTTTATGTCATTTCTCATTTTTTCATACTTTTAGAAATAAACGAGGAGACTTAATCATAGGAAACATGTCAAACAACGAAGAAACTGGGCCTTCTGACCAAGATGCAGACGAGATGGATTATGAGGGTGAACAAGAGTACCTCGACTATTTGACTGCTAAGCAAGGCTTGCAGGTCGGCCTCGATGATGGTACTGACGCCGACATCGACACCGACGGCGCCGACACCGATGGCGGCACCGAGACCGGCGGGGAAGGTACCAGCACCGATGTTGCTACCGAAAAGAAGAAGCATAAGAAGCAGAGGATACGAAAACCTAACAAACTAGGGATTCGACGACTAGTGATCACAAAGATGGCATCTGGCAAGTTTGAGCGATTAGAGCCGGAAGAACCTCGCAAGTGCTATTGGACCCAAGTAGGATGCATCCTACGGGAATGTGCGAGCATCAACGACGATGACTTAAGGAGTAAGGAACATTTGACGCAGTTGCTCCTAACAAAGTTGCATAAGAGATTGAAGTTCCCCGACCGGGATGATAACATAGAACAACCGTGGGATGATCCGAAGATGAAAAAGATTAACAATCACGCCATGGGCATGTTCAGCAATGATTTGGCCTCCTGGAAAGGGAGGGTGAAATGAGCTATTGAGGCTGAGGAACCCCTGTCCAAGATTCTGGAGGAAAATCCGACACTTACGGAAGAGGAGTTCGAAAAGTTCAAGGACACTTGGGCTACCGTGGCAGCCAAGGCTAAGGATGCGAAATTCAAGAGCCTTCAGCAAAGGTACACGGGGAAGCATCACCTCGGAAGCCGTGGCTACCTCGGTAAAAGGCCCATATGGGATAAGGAGGACGCGGAACGTGAAGCCGCGGGTCTCCCAGACCCCTTCGCGAAGTTCACCAACCCCTTGGAGCGTGACTTCATCAGGGTCCGCTACAAGTGGGACAAGGAAAAAAAGGTTTTTTACATGGACCAGATCACGAGGAAATTGATTAGACTACTGGAGAAGCATTACCAGCTTGCAGCCGAAAGCCCTACTTCTCCGATGAGGCCCAAGTGGGAAGCCCCTCTCAACCGGGCATTGAACGAACTTAAGGGACTCCCTTTGGGCCAGCGGCCGCAATATGGTCGTGTGCACGGCGCTGGAGACGGCGCCACGTGGAAGGTGTTTTACAACAAGGGCCCGGAGGCCAAGAAGCAGAAAAATAAGTTTAGTCAGGCGGACATCAACGCGAAGGTGAAGCTTGCGGTCGAGATAAAAGCAGCTGCAGACGCGGAAAAAACAGCCGAGGAGAAAAATGAGTTGCTACAGCAGGCAGTCAATGCAGCTGTAACTACCTGCAGAAATGATTTTGCTACTAACTTGGTTCCAGCTATCATCAACTAGACAAAGGAAAATCCAGACAAGACGTTACATGATTTCCCGATGCCCAGTTTCGTCGGGAGCAACTCCATGAACAACAAAAACACCACACCATCACTTGCTCACGCAACCGGGCCTCCTCTCGCGGTCGCTCCTGCTCATAGCAGCCCGTCCTCAGTCTCTGGCGCGCTAGGTGGGCCTTCGTCTTTGGCTGAGCTCGACGCCGTCACGGTAATTACATGTCGCACCAACATATATATATATATATATAGAATATTCCATTTTCGTTGCCTTTCGGATGTTTTACGCCATAGACATATGTGTTTGCAGGGCAAAGAAACCCCGTGCACCATACTCTACTTGATCAAAGGCCAGAAGTTCGACGTGGGAAAGGGGATGATATTGAACCACTAGTGCAGAACAGGCCTTTATCACCGGTTCGTAAGGGCCTTTAGTGCCGGTTCTGCAACCGGCACTATGGAGTGGACACTAAAGCCCCCCTTTAGTACCAGTTCGGTACGAACCGACGCTAAAGTGCCACCACATGGCACGAACCAGGCCCGGGTGCTGGTAGACCATTAGTACCGGTTGGTAGCACCAACCGGTACTAAATGTTTGGGGGGGTTTTGGTTTTAATTTTTATTTTTCCATTAATTTTGTGTTTTCCATTTAATTCTTTTTTGTATGCTGGTATTTTATGATACTACATATTGTACACGTTATGCATATATATAAATAGATTTTCTCGTAGAACTGATCATATATATATAATCGAATGTCTCACAACCACCATTAATTATTCACACCTACACATGTATATATATATATACAATTTCTCCTACATGTTGCCTTGGTGCCTTCGGAGCACGATGACAAGTGGTTCATGGGGGCGGTAGCGGGTAATAGTATTCTCCTTTGGGATCTATGACCTGGTCGAGCAAAAATCCCGCTATTTCCTCTTGAAGTGCTCGTATGCGCTCCTTTGATAGGAGCTTGTCCCGCACCTCTTTGAACTGTTAAGAAGGAGATCAATATGCATGTGTATTAGTTGTGTGACTAGATATCGACAATCATGTAAGATTTGTGAATAGTGTTCTGGCAAACGTACCCAGTCCTGTCTATCAGATCTACTCCTTTCGGACGCCATCATGCGAATGTTCTCGCAAACGTAGTATGCACACACTTCAGTCCCCGGCGCCTGCTTCAGGGCCTTTACGACAATAGAATTTAATCAGATAATAATTAATCAAGCATGTTAATTAATTAATGGTATTGAAACAAGAATTAAAGAGATGGTAGCTAGCTAGCTAGTACTACTTAATTACTTACCTTGGGTTGATACCAACATGGCTTTTGTCGCCATTTTCCTGGAGTCACCTTGATGTACTTTGCCCAAGCCCTGCCCGCCGGCAAAGAAAATTAATAAAGGGGTTATTAAAACTAGTTCATATCAGGAAATGACGAACTAAATAGGCCGAGATATAGTTAATAATGATTGAAATAACCTGTCGACTATCCCCTTCACGATGTTGTAGTCACTATTTTTTTTAAGTAGTGAGTCCAGTACTTCAAATTTTCCTTCGTCAACTTTAATGTCTAACAAGATCCAGTGGAAGCTGCATGCGCATACGTTTGCATGTATAAATTAAGCGGGCATGTGCATAACACTAATCAACTATAACCCTAAACCCTATACACTTATTAACATCTAGCTAGTAAGCAAAAAACAGAATTTGTAGTACAAGATAGTGTGACTCACTCGAACTTGTAAGGAAGTAGTATATCTTCATTGCTATTGGGGCGCTTCAAGAACTCTAGCATGCATTTCTCTACATCTTGTCTACACCATTCCAATTTCCATGTGTATTCATTAACGGTATTTGGGTCAATGAACCCAATGCCATAGCGTCCAGCTTTTTTCATTTCATACATCTTCATCCTGCATAATACCACAGAAAAGAATATATAGTGAGGATATATAATTACAGGTAATTAATGATCAATCAATGAGCACTAGAGCTAGCTTGAGACTTAAATTACAGAAAGAAATCACTTACAGACAATAGCAGCTGACGATAGATTTGTCGAGTGCATCTTGATTGAATAACTGAAATAGTTCCGAATACTCAATGGCCGGAGCTTTCTTATGGAAGTAATGATCTTCCTCGACTTGCAGCATGAGGGACTCTCGATTGGAAATCTTGGTAATTTTCATGTACCAATCATGCAATTCATACATTCTCGTTGGGAGGTTCTTGACCTCCTCGGGCTCAACCAAAGGTTGGCCCCGGACATATTTCCGTTTTATTTCCTCCTCTCTAAGCGGAGGCATGGGCTCGATCTCGAGGAGTTGTCCAACAATGATCTTGAGCATTTCAGCCTGCATTATATGCTCTTCGGTTATTACCACATCGCCCAGCTTGGGAACGTAAACGGTTTGCCCACAATAATATTGGGCGCGCGTAC
>NC_057802.1:27987276-27991057 GCF_018294505.1 Triticum aestivum
GATTGCGCCGCCTGTTCTCCCAGCTGGGGAACGGTTTTCCCGCATTTTTTGACAGCTGCTTGTTGGCTCGAGCTCGAGCTTGCTTCTTTCTGTAGTCGTGCTCGATGTGCCTTCTTGATTTGGCGCTCATAGTTTGAGTCAACAAGCTTGGGAGCTGGTGGTCTAGCCATACGAATGAAGTGGTCAATCTTTTCCTCAGGCACTTTCTCTCTCGGCGGCGTTGCCGGTTTCGGTCGAAAATGAGCGTCCACTTTGGCCCGCACTATTGCATCATTTTGCTCCTCGGTCATGTCATAAGGCCTCTGAGGAAGAGGAGCGAGGCTGCTTGGACCATATTTATATTGCTTGTCTCCGCCTGTACTTTCTGTACTACCTCGACTCGTACCGCTACGCACCATAGCTGCGGCGTGTCTCTTCTGCGATTGCTTAGGTGGCGGAGACGGCTGACGTGGCTTAGTTGGAGTAGGAGGAGTGGCCTGACGCTATGCCGGACTTGAAGCAGGAGGTGTGGCCTGACACGGTGTCGGACTTGAAGCAGGAGGTGTGGCCTGACGCTGTGCCGGACTTGAAGCAGGAGGTGTGGCTTGACACGGTGGCGGACTTGGAGGAGCGGGAGTCTGCTGACACGGTGGCGGACTTCGAGGAGGAGTCAGCAGACGCGGTGTCGGTGGACTTCGAAAGATGATGCAATCCTTTTTCCATAGGATGAAACGATGTATGGCCTCTCCCAGTGTTTGCTCGTCGTCACCTCCAGGAATGTCAAGCTCTAGCCCCGAATATGGGCCCACCACCTCATCAACCATGACACGAGCATAGCCCTCTGGAATCGGGGTGCAATGGAAGGTTGCTTCGGGGGTAATTGTAAAAGCAACGGCGTTCGCCACCTTCATGGATATGTTCTTCATTTTGTAGTGTAGCTCACAGTTAGTGTTCTCTATGATGTCATCCATAGGGTATGTATCCAGCAGTGCGTCGCCCGGGGCGGAACCAATGCTGCTTCTCGGCATGGATGGGACGGTGCTATCCAATGCTGGATGATCATCCGCTTGCCGCTGCCGCTGCTGAGACCCCCTTTCCTGGCTAAGTGAGTCGATCTGCTGCTGCTGCTGCTGGAATTTGAGTGCCAAGTCTGCGTGCCTTGCTTCTAGGCCTTGAAGGCGTTCCGCGTCCTGCTTCCTCTGCTCCTCCTCCAGCTTCCTCTTCTCCTCCTCCATCTTCTTTCTTGCATGGGTCCTGTAGTCGTCGTTCCATTCCGAAAAGCCCTCATACCAGGGAATAACGCCCTTGCCTCGTGTTCTTCCCGGGTGTTCAGGATTTCCCAGGGCGCGCATAAGCTCGTCGTTCTCTCTGTTGGGCATGAACACCCCCTTTCAAGCATCTTCTATTGCGTCAAGTAACTTTTGTTCTGCTCCGTTTAGACTTGCCTTCTTCGAAACCAGGCCTGTCTTCGGGTCCAACGCCCCCCATGCGCATAGAACCAAGTTCTGCACCTGGGGGGCCAGCTCCTAGTAACCGGAGTGACCCCTGCATCCTCCATCTCTTGCTCAGACTTATCCCACTTAGGCATTGCCACCGTGTAGCCACCTGGACCTAGCCTATGGAACTGCGTCTTTTTTGCGGCATTGGCCTTGTTTTTTCTCGACTGTTCCTTAGATAATTCTGCTTCCTTGAATTTCACGAAAGTGGGCCAATGTTCTCTTTGCTTCTCCAGTGTTCCCTTGAATTCTGGAGTCTTCCTTTCTGCAGCGGGGTAGTTGGCCCATACAGTTTTCTTGTGGGTGTTGAATGCAATTGCCATCTTCTTAAGAGCAGCGTCCTTGACTTTCTGCACATCTGCATCAGTGAAATAATCTGGTAGGGTGAAATGTTCCATCAGAGATTCCCAAAGCTTTTGTTTTGCTCTGTCGTCGACCCAAGTAACATCTGGGCGTTTAGTTTTTGGCTCTTTCCTCTCTTGAATGGAGATCGGTAGTTGGTCCTTCACAAGAACTCCGCACTGACGAACGAACTTGCTCGCAATGTTCTTAGGCGTGAGGGGTTCGCCACTAGCTTTGATGGAATCGTTGTTGTACTTTACACCCTCCTTCAACTTTTTGCTCGGGCCGCGCTTTGTCCTGCTGTCTGTAGAAGCAGATTTGCTCGATCCGGAGGGCTGAAAGAAGAAAGATCGATTCGTTAATATATCTTCAAATAAAAAAACATGTGATGATCACTAGATGCCTGCTTATATAAATATACCTCGCCGGTAGTCTTTGTTATTTCAAGATCAACATTGTATTCGTCATCATAATCATTGTTCGCGTCATCATAATCATAATCATAGTTCATGACTTCATCAGCTCGTTCGTCGAGATCGAATATCTTATCATCACCCTCCCCGGTATTGTTCAGATATTGGGAGCCGTCATTTGCTTCATTCAGATCATCTGGCCTGCTAGGGCTGCGTATGATCTCGAACAGGGCCTCTTCTCCCTCTCTGCCGGTATTGTCCGCCATAGCTTTTATTTAACTAATACAGAAGAAATATAAAACAATTTAGTATTCAAATTACAATGCATGGATGCAATCAATAAGGAAAAACTGAATCATATAGTACATAATATGCATCGTCTCGAATAATATATAATCTCGAATACATCGTCTTGAATAATATATAATCTCGAATACATCGTCTCGAATAATATATAATCTCGAATACATCGTCTCAAATAATATATAATCTCGAATACATCACTGGCTAGGTAGCTAATAAAGATCGAATACTATAGAAGAATCTAGGCCACTCGCGGTTCCTGGGGCGCGGGCGGTGGACACCCAAAGACAAGGAACCATCACAGGATCATATCTCCGGTCATCTGCCCAAAGAACCTGCCAGGTATTGGAGAACCTGACGTCCATAGCAGCCATGTACCGATGGACGTGCTCGTCCTCCTCCCTGACACGACGACGCACCACCTCCGGCGGGGCGGGCTCCCTCTGCACCAAATGTGGCCCACGCGAACGCCACCAAAGGAGATCAGGGTCGACGACGGGACCCGAGGCCGGGTTCCTCACCAAGCGTCGCGCCCCTCCAGGTAGCACCTCCCAGTGCCAGCCCGGCGGAGCCCAATCCCGGACATGGGTCCTCTGAAGCAGGACATCGTCGCGAACGGGTCGACGGCGAGGATGCGGGCCGGGCATCGTCGACAACAAATACTATATGCCGCAAAAGTAAAGTAACATTTTTTAAATGATTGGATTGTGATTCCTTATATGCAAAGTCTAAATTTTATAACTAAAAATAAAATATACTAAAAAAACATCGACCATATCTAAAACTAACATTTCTAACATTTCTATAACTAAGATTGTATAACTAATTTTTCTTTAACATTTCTATATAACAAACATTTCTATAACATTAATACAGAAAAAACTAACATTTCTATATATAACTAACATTTCTATAACATTAATACAGAAAAACTGAAAAAACTAATAACTAATAACAGAAAAACTAAAAACTAAAAACAGAAAAACTAAAAACAAAAAACAGAACAAAAATTGTGTATGTGTGTGTGTATGTGTGTGTATGTGTTGTGTGTGCAGGCGACGGCGACGGCGAGCCAAGGCGACGGCGCCGACGGCGCGCGCGGCGCCTTCGATTGGAGGGAGAGGAGAGGGGGGACAGAGGCCCACAGCGCGGGCGAGGTCGAGGCGACGGCGACGGGGACGCGGGCCGGTGCGGGGACGGGGACGCGGGCCGGTGCGGGGATGGGGACGAGCCGGCGACGCGGACGGC
>NC_057802.1:27991425-28005687 GCF_018294505.1 Triticum aestivum
GCGATGAAGCAGAGAGAAGTGGGAGGAAACTGACGAAATTTTCGTAAGTGTTTCTTATATAGGATGGTCCTTTAGTACCGGTTGGAGCCACCAACCGGTACTAAAGGTCGATTTTGGCCAGGCCAAGCGGCGGGAAGCGCCCACCTTTAGTACCGGGTGGTGGCACCAACCGTTACTAAAGGCCCACCCTTTAGTACTGGTTGGTGCCACCACCCGGTACTAAAGGGTGTGCGCTGCCAGGTGAGGGGCGCAGAAGTTTAGTCCCACCTCGCTAGTTGAGGAGCGCCAGGACCAGTTTATAAGCCCCGACGCGGGCACTGCATTGAGCTCCTCCCAATAGCAGGCCTTCTGGGCCTACCTCTCCTACTCTGCCGGTGGGCCTACTGGGCTTGCGGGCCTGCATCCTGGCCCAACTACAGGTTGGGTTTCTAGTCGTATGCAGGCCGCTCTGGCCTAGTAGGTGGGCTTTTTTATTTTTTTATTTTTTTTGCTTTATTTATTTTTGCTTTATTTATTTTTGAGTTGTTTTTTGCTGTATTTAGAGTTTCTTTGGGAATATTTTTGCTTTAGGTACAAAAAATTACAAACTTTCTGTTAGTGCCGGTAGTTTACAAATTTTAATAGTTTACATTTTGAATTATTTGAAATTTGTGTGAATCACTAGTTTGTGAATAACTTAACTTTGAAAATAGATTTTCAGTGATTCTTTTTTCTTATGTTTAATATTAGTGTGTTTTATCATTATATTCAATTTGGTAATGCTTAGGTTATTTAAAAAATGAAATCCCTTTGTAACGGATGAGTTTTCGTCCGAAACCCTGATACTTCGAAAGAGATTGTCCATTTTATACACGAAGTGCATCCAGTTTTTGCGGTAACCCTCTCTACTTTTTTGCACATGCTATGTGGGTGAAATTATGATACCATGCCAACTTTCAACCTTTTCTGAGTTCATTTGAAATGCTTTTCAATTTCAGGGTCATTTAGTTGAAAAAAATCAGTAAATGCATGAAAGAATTTGTTTGCACATAAAATTTCTTCGCGTTTCAAATGCCAAAACACATAACTACCCTAACTATTACAGAGATTCCCTCCTGGGTGTGAAACACAGAAGAAATTGATGATAGTGAAGCCGATCACATCCCAGATCTTTGGGTGTGAAACTTTTTCTTCGCGTATGTCCCTTTGCGCCGTAGCCATGGAAAATCTTCATCATTTAACTGGATGCTCGGGTCAATATTCACTGTGAATGGAGCAATTTCATCAAACTTTTCATAATCTTCTGACATGTCTGTCTTGTCATCCACTCCCACGATGTTTCTCTTCCAAGAAAGAACTATGTGGCGCTTTGGCTAATTGTATGATGCATTCGCTTCCTTATCTTTTCTTTTTCTCGGCTTGGTAGACATATCCTTCACATAGAAAACCTGTGCCACATCATTAGCTAGGACGAATGGTTCGTCTGCATACGCAAGATTGTTGAGATCCACTGTTGTCATTCGGTACTGCGGGTCTTCCGTTACCCCATATCGTGTCATATTGACCCATCTGCACCGAAACAAAGGGACCTTCAAACCACGTCCATAGTCAAGTTCCCATATCTCCTCTATGTAACCATAATATGTTTCCTTTCCCGTCTTGGTTGTTGCATCAAAGCGGACACCACTGTTTTGGTTGGTGCTCTTCTTATCTTGGGCGATCGTGTAAAATGTATTACCATTTATCTCGTACCCTTTGAAAGTCATTATATTCGAAGATGGTAACTGGGACAGCGAGTACATGTCGTCTTCAATAGAGGCGTCATGCATGGTACGTGTCTGCAACCAGCTGGCGAAACCCCTGGTTTGTTCACGTGTAATCCAGTCATCAGACCGCTCCGGGTGTTTGGAGCGTAGAAAATTCTTGTGTTCGTCCATATACGGAGCCACCAAGGCGGAATTCTGTATAACTATGTAGTGTGCTTCAGTGAGAGAATGTCCGTCCATACATATTTTTTGATTCCCTCCTAGCGTGCCTTTTCCATCCAGTCTGCCCTTATGCCGCGATTCAGGAACACCAATCGGCTTAAGGTTAGGAATAAAGTCAATACAAAACTCAATGACCTCCTCATTTTCATGGCCCTTGGAGATGCTTCCTTCTAGCCTAGCACGGTTATGAACATATTTCTTTAAGACTCCCATGAACCTCTCAAAGGGGAACATATTGTGTAGAAATACAGGACCCAAAACGCTAATCTCTTCGCATAGGTGAACTAGGACGTGCGTCATGATGTTGAAGAAGGATGGTGGGAACACCAACTCGAAACTGACAAGACATTGCACCAAATCATTCTCTAACCTTGGTATGATTTCTGGATCGATTACCTTCTGAGATATTGCATTGAGGAATGCACATAGCTTCACAATGGCTAATCGAACGTTATCCGGTAGAAGCCCCCTCAATGCAACCGAAAGCAGTTGCGTCATAATCATGTGGCAGTCATGAGATTTAGGTTCTGGAACTTTTTCTCTGCCATGTTTATTATTCCCTTTATATTCGACGAGAAGCCAGACGGTACCTTAATACTGAGCAGGCATTCAAAGAAGATTTCCTTCTCTTCTTTGGTAAGAGCGTAGCTGGCATGACCCTGATGTATGCCGTCTTTTCCATGCATACGTTGCTGGTCCTCCCGTGCCTCAGGTGTATCTTTTGTCTTCCCATACACGCCCAAGAAGCCAAGCAGGGTCACGCAAAGATTCTTTGTCACGTGCATCACGTTGATTGCAGAGCGGACCTCTAGATCTTTCCAATAGGGCAGGTCGCAAAATATAGATTTCTTCTTCCACATGGGTGCACGTCCGTCAGCATCATTCAGAACAGGTTGTCCGCCAGGACCCTTTCCAAAGACTACCTTCAAATCCTTGACCATATCATGTACATCAGCACCAGTACGGTGGCGAGGCGTCGTCCGGTGATCCGCCTCACCTTTGAAATGCTTGCCTTTCTTTCTTACGGGATGCCTGCTCGGAAAAAATCGACGATGTCCTAGGTACACATTCTTCCTACAATTGTCCAAATATATACCGCCGGTATCATCCAAACAGTGCGTGCATGCGCGGTATCCCTTGTTTGTCTGTCCTGAAAGGTTACAGAGAGCAGGCCAATCATTGATGGTCACGAACAGCAAGGCCTTTAGGTCAAACTCTTCCCCCATGTGCTCATCCCACGCACGTACACCTGTTCCATTCCACAGCTGTAAGAGTTCTTCAACTAATGGCCTTAGGTACACATCAATGTCGTTGCCGGGTTGCTTAGGGCCTTGGATGAGCACTGGCATCATAATGAACTTCCGCTTCATGCACAACCAAGGAGGAAGGTTATACAAACATAGAGTCATAGGCCAGGTGCTATGGTTGCTGCTCTGCGCCCCAAAAGGATTGATGCCATCTGCGCTTAGACCAAACCATACGTTCCTTGCGTCATCTGCAAACTCCTTCCCGTACTTTCTCTCAATTTTTCTCCACTGCGACCCGTCAGCGGGTACTCTCAACTTTCCGTCTTTCTTACGGTCTTCTCTGTGCCATCGCATCGCCTTGGCATGCTCTTTGTTTTGGAACAAACGTTTCAACCATGGTATTATAGGAGCATACCACATCACCTTGGCAGGAATCTTCTTCCTGGGGCGCTCGCCCTCGACATCACCAGGGTCATCGCGCCTGATCTTATAGCGCAATGAACCACATACCGGGCAAGCGTTCAAATCCTCGTACTCACGGCGGTAGAGGATGCAGTCATTAGGGCATGCATGTATCTTCTGCACCTCTAACCCTAGAGGGCAGACAGCCTTCTTTGCTTCGTACGTACTCTCGGGCAATTCGTTGTCCTTTGGAAGCATATTCTTTATCATTACCAGCAACTTTCCAAATCCCTTGTCAGATACAACATTCTCTGCCTTCCATTGCAGCAATTCCAGTGTGGTGCCCAACTTTTTCTTGTCAGCTTCGCAATTCGGGTACAATAATTTCTTGTGATCCTCTAACATGCGCTGAAACTTCTTCTTCTCCAAATCACTTGCGCAGTTTCTCTTTGCATCGGCAATGGCCCAACCTAGATCATCAGCGGGCTCATCTGATGCCTCTTCTTCAGCTTCTTCCCGCATTGCCGGCTCAGCTTCTTCCCCCATTGTTGTATCGTCGTATTCAGGGAACCCATGGCCAGGATAGTTGTCGTCGTCCTCTTCTTCTTCATTGTCTTCCATCATAACCCCTCTTTCTCTGTGCTTGGTCCAAACATTATAGTGGGGCATGAAACTGGACATAAACAGGTGGACATGAATGGTTCTTGACGTAGAGTAATTGTGATCATTCTTACAGACTAAACATGGACAAGGCATAAAACCATCCGCCCGCTTGTTTGCCTCAGCCGCAAGCAGAAAAGTTTGCACGCCATTAATGAACTCGGGAGAGCATTGGTCATCGTGCATCCATTGTCGGCTCATCTTCATTACACAACACCGAATAGACCAAATTAATACAAGTTCATACATAAAGTTCATACAAGACTTAAATGCAACAAACAAATAACTCTCTAACTAAAGAATTTAAATGCAACAACAAATGCGATCAAGATCGCAACTAAGGTAACAATTGATCCAACAGCATAATGATACCAAGCCTCACTATCAATGGCATATTTTCTAATCTTTCTAATCTTCAAGCGCATTTTCTCCATCTTGATCTTGTGATCATCGACGACATCGGCAACATGCAACTCCAATTCCATCTTCTCCCCCTCAATTCTTTTCAATTTTTCTTTCAAATACTCGTTTTCTCTTTCAACTAAATTTAACCTCTCGACAATTGGGTCGGTTGGAATTTCCGGTTCACAAACCTCCGAGACAAAAATATCTATGTCAACTTGATGGGCATAATTTGTCATAAACACGAAATGCAACAACTAGTTCTAAAAGAGAATATACCACATCCAAATCATAACAAGGACGAGGGCCGACGGGGACGGATATCAAAACCATGGGACTATGTATAACAAACAACGTACGGGTAAGATAATTATACGAGTAACTATATATCCAAATCACACAAACATCAATTTGGTAATGTAAAACATTCATGAACAAGAGGCTCACCACAAGGTGGTGCCGGTGACGGAACGGTGCGGGCGATCGACTGTGGTTACGACGGAGATTTAGAAGGCACTAAGTAAACCACACTTACATATGCAAACTAAGTGTTAGTTTTGACCACAAATTGCATATAAATCAAATACTAGCACATATATTTTCTACCAAATTACTAAACTCAAAAATTAATCACTATACAAAGCATTGCAAGAGCTAATCTAGCAATGAGAGATGAAAGGACAAAGTTGCTAACCTTTGTGATCATTTGAATGGATGGGGGCCTTCAAATCTTGACAAATTTTGGGCAAAATGTGTGATGAGCTCAAGAGGAAGAGGGGAAGAACAGAGAGGAGAGGGGAAAGGGGAAGAACAGAGCGAGCTCGGGTGGACGAAGGGTTTATGTAGGACGACCTTTAGCACCGGTTCGTGCCATGAACCGGTACTAAAGGTGCTGGAGGGGCCCCGGACTGACAACATCCTGCCACCACTCACTTTAGTACCGGTCCGTGGCACGAACCGGTGCTAAAGGTCGGCCACAAACCGGTACTAATGAAAGCGGCTGGCTAGCCGTTGGAACTGGCACTAATGCACACATTAGTGCCGGCTCAAAAGCAAACCGGCACTAATGTGCTTGACATTTGACCCTTTTTCTACTAGTGAACCCCTTGAAACCCACGTTCCACAACCAGCCGATCCCCGCTGGGCACTTCAGGGTTAGCTTGTCCAGTGTGAATTCGGGGCACGAGGCTTTGCCTCCTCCAGTACAGCATGTGGAAGAGGACGACGAGACCCCGCCGCGGATTGGAAGCTGCAAGGTTGGGTGCTGCTATGGCCGAAGAATCTTATTCGTCTGGAGCCGGCCGAGAGCACACCAATAACCACACATCAACAAGCATGTGCAGAGACCACCACCCCGCCTACGCAATTACCAGCTCCTGTAGTGCCGAGTGAGAGCGGCGGACGACATGATGAAGGGGGTGCAATAGTACTGGCTGATGTAATCGGTCCTGTTGAACAGAGAATGGATGATGAGACGGAGGTCGACCCTATGGGTTTCCTCAATACAAACGCGTATGACTGTGACATAGATATGATGAGTCAACCATATGACGAATCGGGCTATCAGCATGCTAATGAGGATATGGATGATATGCCCGGGCAGGAAGGTCGTTGGAAGGATTGCAAAAAGTCTCTCTTCATGAATTCCTCACAGGACACGCCTAAAGATGCCGCCTCAACACAGGCTCAACTACCCGGGAACCCTGGGGCAGGGGTTAAGGAAGGGTCTGGAAGGTGTGCCCAAGAAAAAGGAGAGGAACAGATCGGGGAAGATAACTGCCTCCAAACAAGCCAGAGCACATAGCAGCCAGACGATGCATTCTGAAGAGTGTGTACCCGTGAAAGGTGCGGCCATGTTCCATCTCACTGGTGAGCCGATGCTACCGCCGAAACCGCTGGAGGCACTATTAGGGGATCTCAGGAGACTGCACGACCATGTGATGTCGACTGAGAAAAGCCTACTAGCCTCAAAGGATCCAGGATATCCGACATACGCGGCTCGTGTGCCTGAGGGGAAGTGCTACGTCGAGACACGGCCCGCGGAGGTGTTCTTCCCGCGGTTTGACCATATCTTTGAGATGTTTCTGACAAGGCGGCTCGATTTTACAGTTGTCCGCCTTTTTGCGCTACATATGAGCTCCGTCATGAAGAGTGAAGAAGTCTCGCAAATCTATGTGGCGGATCCGTACTACATGCACGAGTCTTTCTTGAGTCTCGGCGACTTTGAGCGTGAAACTACTAGGGACTACCTCCAAAACTTCATGGTACAGAATAAGGACTGGGAAATTGTCCTCGTGCCTTATCATCCAAAGTAAGTTAGTTCCGGACAACCCTTTCGTACATTTCAATCATTCCTTCTCGCTCATATGGGGAATAATTTGAGGTGTCTTTTCCCCGCAGCAACAGGCGCGTCGTCCTTATCGTTCTTTACCCGCAAGTTTCCCACGCCGTGTATTTTGACCCTTCTAGAGACTACGAGAAAAAGGACTACACCCACATAATGAATATTCTAGATGATGCTCTCCAAGGCTTCAGCATTAGAGGTGGCCACATGCAGATCAGGAAACAAAGGAACAAGAAGATGGGTTTCGCGCATAAAACTAACTTCTCCTGCATCCATGTCCTAAAACCAAGCAAGAAGGATGGATTCTACATCGTCCATCTCATGATTCAGTTCAACACGGATCACCAAAAGCTTCGCATGACAAGCAGAAATGATGATCATATCCACAAGTGGCTAGAATCTCATGGAGAAGCGGATTATAAACTTAGAGATGACTTCTTTCGCATCCAAAGGGACAATGCGACGATCATCATGAAAGAAGTCGTCCATGAGAAGGGGATGTTCCACCACGACCCTATATCGCGAGCTGACGTCCGAACTCGCATAGGCATGCAACGTCTAGACCTCACGCCGTTCAAGAAGCTAGGGTCCATCCTCGATGATATGGAAGGATGGAACTTCTAGTGATTTATGATGCCGATAATGATGATATGTGTCGGTTGAACTTGTATACTTTTTGTAGCGATGAAACTTTGTGATGTCCATGGTCCCTGTCGAACATGCGTAACGCTACTTTGTTAGTTTGCGTACGATGACCTGCGTACCTCTAGTTAATTAGTTTGCGTACTGTATGTTGCATCTAGTTGCTAACCCTTTCTTTTTCGTGTTGCTCTAGTATATTTTGTTGCATATGATTGTACATCCTCTTCATGAACATGCATCTCTAGCAGGTACCTAGTTTCTTTATGGCGAGATGGAAATGCTATGTCATGTACAAAGGGAAGGTTCCAGGGTGTACAACGAGTGGCCTGAGTGTCAGGCGCAAGTGAATGGGTTCTCGGGCGCCAGCCATAAAGGCTTCAAAAGCAGACAAGAAGGAGAAGCTAGTTACTTGAGTTTCACGCTAGTGCGAGAGAGGACTCGTAACCGCCGCCTCATGTACTGCATAGTTCCGCTCACTCATAGTGATAGCTCTTCTCGCGTATACCTTTGTTTAGATGGATGACGTTGTAGTTGCAAGTATTCGAGACTTGCATGTATCGCTATTTTCGAGATGATGGCAAGATACCACTTTGTGTTGGATGATGATTATGATGAGACTATTTGTATGTATATGCTATTATTACATTTGTGGTCTCGCAGGCATTTGTATGTGTATGATGATGACATTTGTATGTGCTAAAGATTCTTCTATAAAGCCTGTTCAAATACAAAACAAATATGCAGAAAAAAACAAAAAACTATTAAAATTAGCAGTAGCGAGTGGAGAAAAGTTAGCAGCAGCGCGATAGTATCAGTAGCGCGCACGGGAGAAGCGCGCTATAGCTATTAGCAATAGCGAGCTCCACGGAAGAACGCTGCTGCTACACTTGTATATCAGTAGCGCGGGCGCGCACGCGCTGCTGCTACGGGCTAGCTGTAGCGCCTTATTAGTAGCGCCGCCTCCCGCGCCACTGATATACCTAAAACCCGAGCTGCTGCTAGGCTTTTCCCTAGTAGTGGAATGCTACAAAAATATAATCTAAACCGACCGGAATAAATGCCTACACAAATTAATCCAAGGTTGGAGTGCCCCTCGCAATGTAAATAGCTCCGGCTTTGCGAGGGATGGAGAGGTAGCTTCAATGTGTGGAAGATACGGCGTGAGAAAGCGACGTCAATCGAGAGACATATAGATAGAGAGACAAAGTGAGTGTGGTCCGACATTCATTGAACAAATATATATGCTCTGGAGAGATATTGTCCGTTTGAGCTTTTGGCAAGGGTGAGGGCTGTAAGATAGAGCTTGAGAGATGATCCAATCACAGACGTGTAGATATATTTTGTGCGTGGGAGGAAGCAACACTACTAGGGAAAAGCCTAGCAGCAGCGCGGGTTTTAGGTATATCAGTAGCGCGGGAGGCAGCGCTACTAATAAGGCGCTACAGCTAATCCGTAGCAGCAGCGCGTGCACGCCCGCGCTACTGATATACAAGTGTAGCAGCAACGTTCTTCCGTGGAGCTCGCTACTGCTAATAGCTATAGCGCGCTTCTCCTGTGCGCGCTACTGATACTATCGCGCTGCTGCTAACTTTTCTCCACTCGCTACTGCTAATTTTAATAGTTTTTGTTTTTTTGCATATTTGTTTTGTATTTGAACAGGCTTTATAGAAGAATCTTTAGCACATACAAATGTCATCAGGATACACATACAAATGCCTGCGAGAGCACAAATGTAATCATAGCATATACATACAAATAGTCTCATCATAATCATCATCCAACACAAAGTGGTATCTTGTCATCATCTCGAAAATAGCGATACATGCAAGTCTCGAATACTTGCAACTACAACGTCATCCATCTAAACAAAGGTATATGCGAGAAGAGCTATCACTATGAGTGAGAGCGGAACTATGCATTACATGAGGCGGCGGTTATGAGTCCTCTCTCGCGCTAGCGTGAACCTCAAGTAACTAGCTTCTCCTTCTTGTCTGCTTTTGAAGCCTTTATGGCTAGCGCCCGAGAACCCATTCACTTGCGCCTGACACTCAGGCCACTCGTTTTACACCCCGGAACCTTCCCTTTGTACACGACATAGCACTTCATCTCGCCATCAAGAAACTAGGTACCTGTTAGAGATGCATGTTCGTGAAGAGGATGTGCAATCATATGCAACAAAATATACTAGAGCAACACGAAAAAGAAAGGGTTAGCAACTAGATGCAACATACAGTAGACAAACTAATTAACTAGAGGTACGCAGGTCATCGTACGCAAACTAACAAAGTAGCGTTACACAATTTCGGTAGGGACCGTGGACATCACAAAGTTTCATCGCTATAAAAAGTATACAAGTTCAACCGACACATATCATCATCATCGGCATCATAAATCACTAGAAGTTCCATCTTTCCATATCATCGAGGATGGACCCTAGCTTCTTGAACGGCGTGAGGTCTAGACATTGCATGCCTATGCGAGTTCGGACGTGAGCTCGCGATATAGGGCCGTGGTGGAACATCCCCTTCTCATCGACGACTTCTTTCATGATGATCGTCGCAATGTCCGTTTGGATGCAAAAGAAGTCATCTCTAAGTTTATAATCCGCTTCTCCATGAGATTCTAGCCACTTGTGGATATGATAATCATTTTTGCTTGTCATGCGAAGCTTTTGGTGATCCGTGTTGAACTGAATCATGAGATGGACGATGTAGAATCCATCCTTCTTGCTTGGTTTTGGGACATGGATGCAGGAGAAGTTAGTTTTATGCGCGAAACCCATCTTCTTGTTCCTTTGTTTCCTGATCTGCATGTGGCCACCTCTAATGCTGAAGCCTTGGAGAGCATCATCTAGAATATTCATTATGTGGGTGTAGTCCTTTTTCTCGTAGTCTCTGGAAGGGTCAAAATACACGGCGTGGGAGACTTGCGGCTAAAGAACGATAAGGACGGCGCGCCCGTTGCTGGAGGGAAAAGACACCTCAAATTATTCCCCATATGAGCGAGAAGGAATGATTGAAATGTACGAAAGGGTTGTCCGGAACTGACTTACTTTGGATGATAAGGCACGAGGACAATTTCCCGGTCCTTATTCTGTACCATGAAGTTTTGGAGGTAGTCCCTAGTAGTTTCACGCTCAAAGTCGCCGAGACTCAAGAAAGACTCGTGCATGTAGTACGGATCTGCCACACAAATTTGCGAGACTTCTTCACGCTTCATGACGGAGCTCATATGTAGCGCAAAAAGGCAGACGATTGTAATATCGAGCCGCCTTGTCAGAAACATCTCAAAGATATGGTCAAACTGCAGGAAGAACACCTTCGCGGGCCGTGTCTTGACGTAGCACTTCCCCTCAGGCACACGAGCCGCGTATGTCGGATATCCTGGATCCTTTAAGGCTAGTAGGCTTTTCTCACTCGACAGCACATGGTCGTGCAGTCTCCTGAGATCCCCTGATAGTGCCTCCAGCGGTTTCGGTGGTAGCATCGGCTCGCCCGTGAGATGGAACATGGCTGCACCTTTCACGGGTACACGCTCTTCAGAATGCATCGTCTGGCTGCTATGTGCTCTGGCTTGTTTGGAGGCAGTTATCTTCCCCGATCTCTTCCTCTCCTTTTCTTGGGCACACCTTCCAGACCCTTCCTTAACCCCTACCCCAGGGTTCCCGGGCTAAGCATTGTATGACCCCCGGCTAGTTGAGCCTGTGTTGAGGTGGCATCTTCAGGCGTGTCCTGTGAGGAATTCATGAAGAGAGACTTTTTGCAATCCTTCCAACGACCTTCCTGCCCGGGCATATCATCCATATCCTCATTAGCATGCTGATAGCCCGATTCGTCATATGGTTGACTCATCATATCTATGTCACAGTCATACGCGTTTGTATTGAGGAAACCCATAGGGTCGACCTCCGTCTCATCATCCATTCTCTGTTCTACAGGACCGATTACATCAGCCAGTACTATTGCACCCCCTTCATCACGTCGTCCGCCACTCTCACTCGGCACTACAGGAGCTGGTAATTGCGTAGGCGGGGTGGTGGTCTCCGCACATGCTTGTTGATGCGTGGTTATTGGTGTGCTCTCGGCCGGCTCCAGACGAATAAGATTCTTCGGCCATAGCAGCACCCAACCCTTGCAGCTTCCAATCCGCAGCGGGGTCTCGTCGTCCTCTCCAACATGCTGTACTGGAGGAGGCAAAGCCTCGTGCCCCGAATTCACACTGGACAAGCTAACCCTGAAGTGCCCAGCGGGGATCGGCTGGTTGTGGAACATGGGTTTCAAGGGGTTCAATATCATCCCCTTTCCCACGTCGACCTTCTGGCCTTTGATCAAGTAGAGTATGGTGCACGGGGTTTCTTCGCCCTGCA
This sequence comes from Triticum aestivum, assembly GCF_018294505.1. Classification (NCBI taxonomy): domain Eukaryota; kingdom Viridiplantae; phylum Streptophyta; class Magnoliopsida; order Poales; family Poaceae; genus Triticum; species Triticum aestivum. The sequence goes on from NC_057802.1 coordinate 28,003,456, forward strand.
AACCATATGTCTGTGGCGTAAAACATCCGAAAGGCAACGAAAATGGAATATTCTATATATATATATATATATATATATATATTGGTGCGACATGTAATTACCGTGACGGCGTCGAGCTCAGCCAAAGACGAAGGCCCACCTAGCGCGCCAGAGACTGAGGACGGGCTGCTATGAGTGGGAGCGACCGCGAGAGGAGGCCCGGTTGCGTGAGCAAGTGATGGTGCGGTGTTGTTGTTGTTCATGGAGTTGCTCCCGACGAAACTAGGCATCGGGAAATCATGTACCGTCTTGTCTGGATTTTCCTTCGTCCAGTTGATGATAGCTGGAACCAAGTTAGTAGCGAAATCATTTCTGCAGGCAGTTATAGCTGCATTGACTGCCTGCTGTAGCAACTCATTTTTCTCCTCGGCTGTTTTTCCGCGTCCTCAGCTGCTTTTTTCTCGACCGCAAGCTTCACCTTCGCGTTGATGTCCGCCTGACTAAACTTCTTTTTCTGCTTCTTGGCCTCCGGGCCCTCGTTGTAAAACACCTTCCATGTGGCGCCGTCTCCAGCGCCGTGCACACGACCATATTGCGGCCGCTGGCCCAAAGGGAGTCCCTTAAGTTCGTTCAAGGCCCGGTTGAGAGGGGTGTCCCACTTTGGGCCTCATCAGAGAAGTAGGGCTTTCGGCTGCAAGCTGGTGATGCTTCTCCAGTAGTCTAATCAATTTCCTCATGATCTGGTCCGTGTAAAAAACCTTTTTTTCCTTGTCCCACTTGTAGCGGGCCTTGATGAAGTCACGCTCCAAGGGGTTGGTGAACTTCGCGAAGGAGTCTGGGAGACCCGCGGCTTCACGTTTCGCGTCCTCCTTATCCCATATGGGCCTTTTACCGAGGTAGCCACGGCTTCCGAGGCGATGCTTCCCCGTGTACCTTTGCTGAAGGCTCTTGAATTTCGCAGCCTTAGCCTTGGCTGCCTCGGTAGCGCAAGTGTCCTTGAACTTTTCGAACTCCTCTTCCGTAAGTGTCAGATTTTCCTCCAGAATCTTGGACAGGGGTTCCTCAGCCTCAATAGCTCGTTTCACCCTCCCTTTCCAGGAGGCCAAATCATTGCTGAACATGCCCATGGCGTGATTGTTAATCTTTTTCATCTTCGGATCATCCCACGGTTGTTCTATGTTATCATCCCGGTCGGGGAACTTGAATCTCTTGTGCAACTTCGTTAGGAGCAACTGCGTTAGGAGCAACTGCGTCAAATGTTCTTTACTCCTTAAGTCATCGTCGTTGATGCTCGCGCATTCCCGTAGGATGCATCCTACTTGGTTCCCATAGCACTTGCGAGGTTCTTCCGGCTCTAATGGCTCAAACTTGCCAGGTGCCATCTTTGTGATCACTAGTCGTCCAATCCCTAATTTGTTAGGTTTTCGTATCCTCTGCTTCTTATGCTTCTTCTTTTCGGTAGCGGCATCGGTGCCGGTACCTTCCCCGCCGGTATCTTCCCTGTCGGTACCTTCCCCGCCGGTCTTGGCGCCGCCATCGGTGCCGGCGCCGTCGGTGTCGATGTCGGTGTCAGTACCATCATCGAGGCCGACCTGCAAACCTTGCTTAGCAGTCAAATTGTCGAGGTACTCTTGTTCACCCTCATAATCCATCTCGTCTGCATCTTGGTCAGAAGGCCCAGTTTCTTCGTTGTTCGACATGTTTCCTATGATTAAGTCTCCTCGTTTATTTCTAAAAGTATGAAAAAATGAGAAATGACATAAAAAAGAAATCTATGTGCCAGCACTCGATATGCCAACTATCTAGCACAAATCATGCCAAAATTCACGGAAAATTTCGGCATGACCTTTGCTAAAAAATGGACATATCGAGCGCCTATAATTCACCGGAACGGGAATGAATCAACATTCCGGCGTAACATAGGCCACTCGGATCATTTACCAAAATTGAACTAAAACATCACATGTCCAAATGACATGTTCAAATTCCAAACATGACATGTCCAAAACATGACATATCCACATATCACATGTCCAGTTCAAATTTGCATATAAATTCAGCCTACCTAAATTTGCTTTAACAAGGGATGTTGTTTTGGACAATTGCTTAAATGCATCCTTTTCTTTTAACTACAATTGCTTAACCTAAATTTCCGTCCTATTTTAAAACCTAGCTAAATTCATAACTAAATAGATAACCTAATTAACCTACTGCCATAACTAAAACCTAAGTAAATTAACCGAAGAACCCTAG
>NC_057802.1:28006132-28009431 GCF_018294505.1 Triticum aestivum
GCCGGGGTCGGGGGCGAGGGCCGGGTTGGGGGCGAGCGCCGGGGTCGGGGGCGAGGGCCGGGTCGGGGGCGAGCGCCGGGGTCGGGGGCAAGCGCCGGGGCGCGGTGGTGCGACGGGGGAAGAGAGAGTGGGGATTTGGGGGGAAAAGAGGCGGTATGAAGTAGGGAGAGTGAGAATTTTGGGTTAAGTGGACGTAGCAGTATCGCGTTTAGACCAAACGCGCTGCTACTACCTTGACTAGCTGTAGTGGTTTTACAAGGAAATCGCTACTGCTAGCTTGACTAGCTGTAGTTCTTTTTCAGTAAACCGCTACTACTATAACCTGTTTTCCTTTTCTTTTCCTTTATTTTCTCTCACTTTTTTTTCCGAGAGCAGTGAACGAAGGGAAGGCGATATATATTGCATCATTTGATGGTTAAATATGTATACAAAATAGGAACATATATATTACATCAATGGACCCATGCATAATAATGGCTAAGTGTGTATACAAAATAGGAACATATATATATATATATATATATATATATATATATATTACATTTTGACCGATAACATACGGTTCCTCAGCGTTGACGTTTCCGTTTTTGAGTCAGCTTCTTTCCCTTCTTGTTCGTTGAAGAATAATTGAGCCCCTCATTGTGACTTTACCTTTTCCATGGAGTATGATTTTTCTTAGGTAATGTAGTATTGATTCTTCTTTTGACGTATACTTCATCATCATCGTCATCTTCCCTCATTGGGTTGCCGTACTGATCATAGTCTTCCTCGTTGTTGACTCCATCCATTTCAATGATGTTACTTTTGCCTCTCCTCACGACAAAACGGCTGGGATTGCGCGGATCGGTTATGACGAAGCATTGTGTCACGTGCTTAGCGTGTACCCATGACTCGTTTTTTGCGATAGCATTCACGGTAGTGCTCTTGGCGTCGGGTATAGTCATGGTAGCGAAAATCCGGTTTTCTCTTTCGACATTCTTAGCCCATCTGACATGGAACATCGTCGTGTTGTGCAGTTCAGAGTAGTCAAGCTCCCAGATCTCCTCGACCCTTCCATAAAATCGTTCAGTTGCGCCGTTGTCGCTGCCGGTCATGCATTCCATCGTCACCCCTGAGTTCTGATCATCACTGTCCATATCTTTGGCCTCCGTGTAGAACATGTATCCGTTGATATCATATGCCTGATAGGTTACGAGGTTGGGCGAGGGGCCATGTGCTAAGGCGTATATGAGCAATCCGTCCTTAGAGCCCTCCTTCGGGGGATTAGCAATAATATGCTCTTTGAACCAATGCAGGAAAGTGGAGTTGTGCTCTCTAGTGACTTCGGCGTCCGTCCTGCATACCCCCCGGTCATGATACTTCTTTGCAAGAATTTCTTTGTGCAGTGCCACGAAAGGATCTACCTCGTCTAGGTGTTGTAGCACTACCAAGTTTGCTCTGTCAAAGTCGCTGCGTCGATCTGAGTATGCCACGTGCAGTTCCCTACGACCATTGCAGTGACCTTCTCCTTCGAGCCTCCCATCGTGCTTGTTAACGGGCAAACCAACACTAACACCAGGCGGCTGGTCTGCGCAATAGAAAATTCTCGCAGAAAGAGATGCACTCTTGTGTCACATAGCCCTGGACGATGCTTCCATCCGGACGGGACATGTTACGAACGAATCCTTTGATGATCCCATTCATCCTCTCAAACGGCATCATGTTGTGCAGGAATGAAGGCCCCAGGTCTATTATGTCATCCACAATATGGACACACAGATGCACCATCATGTCAAAGAACGCGGGCGGGAAGTACATCTCAAGCTCATTCAGTATCACAACGATCTCTTCCTGTAGCCTTTGGAGCTGCTTCACACTGATCGACTTTTGAGAGATGACGTCGAAAAAGTTGCAGAGACCAATAAGCGTGTCACGGACGTTCTTGACCATTATCCCTCTAAGGGCAACAGGTAGTATCTGCGTCATCATCACATGCCAGTCATGGGACTTCATCCCGCTGAACCTTTTCTTGTCCGTGTCTAGATATCTGCTTATCTTGCCACAGTAACCGGAACTAACTTTGACTCCGGTAAGTGAAGGAAATATGCCCTAGAGGCAATAATAAAGTTATTATTTATTTCCTTATATCATGATAAATGTTTATTATTCATGCTAGAATTGTATTAACCGGAAACATAATACATGTGTGAATACATAGACAAACAGAGTGTCACTAGTATGCCTCTACTTGACTAGCTCGTTAATCAAAGATGGTTATGTTTCCTAGCCATAGACATAAGTTGTCATTTGATTAACGAGATCACCTCATTAGGAGAATGACGTGATTGACTTGACCCATTCCGTTAGCTTAGCACCCGATCGTTTAGTATGTTGCTATTGCTTTCTTCATGACTTATACATGTTCCTCTGACTATGAGATTATGCAACTCCCGTTTACCGGAGGAACACTTTATTGCTACCAAACGTCACAACGTAAATGGGTGATTATAAAGGTGCTCTACAGGTGTCTCCAAAGGTACTTGTTGGGTTGGCGTATTTCGAGATTAGGATTTGTCACTCCGATTGTCGGAGAGGTATCTCTGGGCCCACTCGGTAATGCACATCACTATAAGCCTTGCAAGCATTGTGACTAATAAGTTAGTTGCGGGATGATGTGTTACGGCACGAGTAAAGAGACTTGCCGGTAACGAGATTGAACTAGGTATCGAGATACCGACGATCGAATCTCGGGCAAGTAACATACTGATGACAAAGGGAACAACGTATGTTGTTATGCGGTCTGACCGATAAAGATCTTCATAGAATATGTGCGATCCAATATGGGCATCCAGGTCCCGCTATTGGTTATTGACCGGAGACGTGTCTCGGTCATGTCTACATAGTTCTCGAACCCGTAGGGTCCGCACGCTTAAAGTTACGATGACAGTTTTATTATGAGTTTATGTATGTTGATGTACCGAAGGAGTTCGGAGTCCCGGATGAGATCGGGGACATGACGAGGAGTCTCGAAATGGTCGAGACGTAAAGATCGATATATTGGACGACTATATTCGGACTTCGGAAAGGTTCCGAGTGATTCGGGTATTTTTTGGAGTACCGGAGAGTTACGGGAATACGTATTGGGCCTTATTGGGCCATACGGGAAAGAAGAAAAAGGGCCTCAAGGGTGGCCGCACCCCTCCCCTTGGTCTGGTCCGAATTGGACTAGGGAAGGGGGGCGCCCCCTTCCTTCCTTCTCTTTTTCCCTTCCTCTTTTCCTATTCCATATGGGAGGTGGAATCCTACTAGGACTAGGGAGT